>NW_025967615.1:1711-23766 GCF_021869965.1 Rhincodon typus | reverse complement strand
CAAGTCAGTCAAGTCAGTCAAGTCAGTCAAGTCAGTCAAGTCAGTCACTCTCACCTCACCTCTGAAGGTCAGCTCTTTTACCCAAGATGGAACATGATTATAATGAGGTGAGGAATTAAACGATCCTGGAGGAAATCAAATTGAGCATCTGTGAGCAGGTTATTGCTGACTAAATGCCACCGGTAGCAGTGACAGCAGTTGACTACAATCACTCACTCATTGAAAGTAGACTGATAAGGCTGTAAATGGCTGAGTTCGATTTGCCCTTTTTACATGTAGAGAATATACCCTGGCAATTTTTCATTGTTGGGTAGAACCCAGTGTTTCAGATATACTGGAACAGCTTGGCTGAAGGTACAACTCATTTTTGGTCTCCAGTACTCTGGCCAGAGTAGTGACAGTGACAGGGCTTTTGCAGTGAGCCAGTGCCTTTAGCAATTTCTTGATATTCCCCGAGTCTCCTGACTCAGAGGGTGGCACACTAATACTGCACCACAAGAGCTCAATACAAGTTGAGATATTTTCAAATCAAACTGTTCAGAGATGTTATCACACACCAATGGGACAGGTAAGGCTTGAACCCAGGACCCCTGGCTCAGACGTAGGGACACTACCAACATGCTACAAGAGGTCCTCAATACAAGTTACTAAAAAAAATTAAAATCTAACGGGATGATGAGCTAATCTGAGTCACATTTAGAGATACTTTCTAATCAACCTGTTCAGAGATGTTATGCCACACCTCTGGAGCATCAGGACTTTGCAATTAGGCCTACTGGTCCAGAGGTAGGGACACCACCAATGCACCACACACAACAGCTCTTCAATACAAGTTGATATTGTTAATATTTGAAACAGTATTCAACTGAGTATAGCACCAAAGGATCATGAGCAAATTATATTAATTGGGATCAAACAAAATCCTCCAGTGCCTGGAGTGATTTCTAGTGAAAAGAGCAAAGGTTGATGTTCTCAGATGGATCTTCACTACAGGAGTTCCTTAGAAAAATATCTTCACCTGGTAGACTTAGGTGCTGCAGCTTCAATGACCTTCTTTGTCACGATTATAGAAGTGGAGCTATTCACAACTACTCGGATTATGAAACCGTCAAGCTAATAAAAGGGTCCTGGTAGACATTAAGCCTTAGGCCAATACATGGCAACTAAATGATCAAATCATGGTTTTGCAAGTATCAAACTTTCAGCCACCTTCTCTTGACCTTCCAATGGCACCATTATCTAACATCTTGACAGTGACAACTGTCAGAAACAGATATAGTGGCTAGGTCAAGGTTGGGCATTCTGTCACAACCAGTTCAGATGTTGGCCCCTCACAAAATGGTTTCTTTCTTTATGGTTATCCAATCTAATATCTCACGTGAAAAGACAATTCAACTCACCTAGTCCCAGTACCCTTCATTTTCTTTAAAGGTCTGCAGACCTTTTTACCTCCAGATAATTATTCAATTCTCTTTTGAAAGCTTGAGTTAATCTTGCCTCCACCATACTCCTCAGGCAGCATATTTCAGATCCTTACCAGTTGTCACACAAGTGTTTTACTCAGTGTGCAAAGTAAAGTATATTATGTTATATTTTAGGATTTGGAGTGAAAATTTCCCTGAAATTGAGCATCTGTAAAAGGAGAACATTGAGGAACAGGTTAAAATATATTTTGCAGTTTGTATCAAGATCTTTTGAGATGTAGCTTTGATTGTTTTTTCTCTCGTGTATTAAACTTACTTTCTATTATTAAAGAACATCTGCAGCCTCATGTGAATACATTTCAGTGACCAACCCTACCACAGTAACGAACTAAATTCAAAACACACAATCAATCAAACCAAATTTCATGTTGACTCGTCCAGTATTACCATCAGCTGAAATTACGATGCATGCCACCACTGCTTCTTTTACCATTACTTAAATCTGAGGCCTTTGGTTCCCTATTTTTTCCGCCTATGGGAAAAGTTTCTCCCTTCTACGCCATTAGCATCCCTCATGATTTCTACATTTCTTTCAAATTTCCTCTCAACCTTTTCTTCTCCAAAGGTGCTATCCAAGTAATGACGTTCCTTATCCCTGGAGTCATTCTTGAAAAATCTTTTCTGCACCCTCTAATGCCTTCACATCACTTCTAAAGCGTGCTGCCCAGCACTGGATACAATACTCTAGATGAGACTGCAACAGTGTTTTATAAGTTCTATCATAACTACCATGCTTTTGTACTTTACACACCTATTTACAAAGGATTAGTTATTTTCTCAACCTGTTCTGACACCTTCAATAATTTGTGCACAGATACTTTGACTCCTGCATTGTCTTTAGTCTTGCACATTTTATTTTACATTGCCTCTCTTTTGTTCTTGGATCAAAATGAATCATTTTACACTCCCTGCATTAAATTTAATCAGCTGTTTGCTCTCCATTCCTCAAACTTGTCTATGCTCATTGGAAATTTATCACAGTTCACAATAATTCCAAAATTTGTCTATCTGTAAATTTTGAAATTGCGATCTGTACAACCAAGCTAAGGTATTATGGGAAAAGCTGGAGTCATAACCTCAGCCTTTGCAAACCTACCATATAACTTCCTCCAGTTATAAAAATAACCATTCATCCTGTTTCCTATCACTCAGTAAATTTCATATCTCTGTTTACCAGCTTTACCAGTATTTTACCTGTATTCAATAGGTTTAACTTTGCTGTCAAAACTGCTGAAACTCCATGCAAGGGACATCAACCAATTACACACTTCAACCCAATGTTAATTCAACTAAAGACTCAAACAAGTCAAATATGATATGCAGTTTAACAAATCCATGCTGGCTTTCCTTCATTAATTCACATTTGTCCACAGGACGATCATTTTTAAGAGCTTTCCCATAACCGGGATTAAATTGTCACCTTGTAGTTACGGAGTTTAACCTTGTATGCTTTGAACAAGGGAATGTGATGCTTCAGTTCCCTAGCACCAGCCTCACATCTAAGGAGTGCTGAATGATGACGTTTAGAGTCTCCGCAATTTCCATCTTTTCTTCACTCTGTATCCTTAGAGTCATTTCATTCTGATTCTGGTGACAGCCTAAGATCTCCTTGTTACCAATTTTTATTCTATACAATATCTCAATTACCTCCTCTTTCTATTGTTAGTCTGGTTTTCTACTCTAATATCCAGCTGTCATTTGCAGCATTTTTTCTACTCTATAAATGAAGGGCTAGAGAAACCAGTCAGATCTGGCAGCATCTTTGAAGAGTTCGCATTTACTCAGTGGAGAGAAACGTCAACAGTTTTTCTCTCCCTAAATGCTGCCAGACCTTGCTTAGTTTCTCTGGAACTGTTTTTATTTCAGACTTCCAACATCTAAAGTATTTTGTTTTTGGTTCATCTGCTCTATCTTGCTCTCTATTACTTACATTACCCAGGGAGTCTGGGTTTGTTTGTATGTTTTCCTGTTGTGGCAACGTACCTGACTACCTCAGCAATATCCTCTTTGAAGGCATCCTATTATTCCATTCTGTTTTGCCTCCCAATGTTTAATTCAAATTTACCTAGGCCAGACCTGTTCTCACCTTATTGAAGTTGGCCTGCATCCAATTGATTTTTTTTTTAAATCTGTGGATTACTCATCTTTTTCCTTGGCCAAACTATACCTAATGATACTGTGATCACTTCTAAATTGTACCTCTATAATTTCCTTATAATGTATTCCTCTATATTTTGTCTATTCGTTGACATATAGGCTATAACCAAGAGTGCATTTATGTTTTTATTGTTTCTTGTTTCTAATCAAATAGATTCTGTCCTTCACCTCTCTAGAACAGCCTCTCTCCTTTCATTCCTTTCTCATCTTTCCTGAACATATTGTATCATGGAATATTTAATAACAAGTCCTGCCCTTCAAGAACAGAAGGAACTAGAAAAGCAGTAGACCATTTGGTCTCTCAATCCTGCTTTGCCATTCAACAGAATCATGACATTCCTGCCCTTTCCTTGTAACCTAAGAGTCCCATACTGATCAAGAATCTATCTCAGTCTTGCTATAGACACAAGGACTCTGCCCCAACAGTTCTGTGGCAAAGAGTTCCAAAGATTCCCAACCCTCAGAAAGCATCCTCCTCATCTCAGTCTTAAATTAGCACCCGTTTATTCTGAGGCTATGCCCTCTGGTCCTAGACTCTCCCAAGAGGGGAAACATACTTTCGGCATTTATCCTGTCAAGCCACAAAAATCCTGTATTGTTCAATAAAAGTTAGGCTATTAATATGATCTTGGGAACATCATCCACATTTGGACAGCAAAACAATATTAATTTTCAAATTTCAATACTTATTCTTAAACTCCATCATTGAGCGCAAATGCCATCTCTGCAATCTCTTCTAGACCAACAAGCCTTCAGATATCTGCACTCCTTTGGTTTTGACCGTTTGTGAATCCCAATTATAATTGCTCCACTGACCGTCCATGTCTTCAGATGCCTAGATCCAAAGCTCTGGGATTCACTCACTGTTCTTCTCCACCTCTCTACTTTGCTTTGCCCCTCTTAAAATACATTTTCTGCTTTAAACCAAATACCTTTGGCAAAAGTTTTGGTCATCTGACCTCACCTCATTAACTGGTTTCGCATCATATTTTGCTGATAATGTTATTGTCAAGTACCTTGGGACATTTCATTACATCAGGGCACCACATAAATATAAACTGTTGTTATTTACAAATCTTTAAGGTCATTGCACTCATCCTTAATGCAGTATTTAGAAAGACAGTGAATTATTCTGCAGTATCAACTCCTGGTTTCTGTACGTTTTGTTTTTGCCTGAAGTATATATCTTGCATGCTGTCATTGTGAACAGGCACAAACATTGAATGAGGAAATTGTGTGTGTAATGGGTAATATATACTGAAAAGCAATGACTGCCAAGTAGAGCTAAAAGGGAGCTGCAATTCAGCACAGAGGTTAGAATTTACTAACTTAGGCTGTTTCTTACAAGATGAGAGTAAATCAATAAATGAATTACAGAAATACATGTTTTAATAATTAAATGCCTGGTATTGATTCAATTCCAGCAAAAACTAAATACTATTTGAAAGATTTATTAATATAAACACCCCCTCCCCTATTTTAAGACTGCATCAAATTTAAAGGTGTACAGTCATCATTCACATGGAATGATTTGGCCACATCACTTGTCTGTGTAGGTCGAATCTCTGTTTATTAGCAATAAAGAGAGTCTTCGTGGAACATTATAGGGTGCCAGGACCAATATTAATACCCCTTAGATTGATGCAAGTTAGTGTTTTGAGATGCAAATCTGTACAGTCTCATAGATCAAACATGCAACATCAGTTTCACTTGATTTGTCTGTCGATAAATTTGTTTTTATCCTTTATATTAACAGGTCTTAAAATAATCAATTCACAAACCCAAACTACAATTTGTTTGCAGCCAACAAACTGGATGTATTAAAATGCATGCACGGCTATAATTCCTTCCCCTTCCGCCACCCAAACCTGCTAGATTTAAGTTACAAAGAAATCTAGCCAATGAAGTTTCATAGTCTTGAAGAAATCAGGAGTTTAAAATTAAATTCACCAATACAGATAACACTTTTAAAAGACAAAGTGCTAGATCAGCAGGTCTGGCAGCATCCATGAAGATAAAAGCAGAGTTAAAGTTTCATGTCCAGTTTGCTTCTCTTTTGAAATTTTTTTTCCCTCAGTTCATGCAGCGTAGCTACATGTCACCCAAAAGGAGCTGAAGATTAAATTTTACTGTAGTCAGATTCAATACTAAATCTATTCTAAATGATTGACAAAGTTTTGTCTCCAGCCAAACGTTAAGCCTGCATTAAGCAGGCTGAAAAAGTATTTCAGTCTTCTTGATTGGATTTATTATTGTCACATGTACCTACGTTCAGTGAAAAATTGTGTTTTGCATGCAGTATAGGAAGTTCATAAAATACAAGGACATACAGGTCATAGGGCGATTGAACAGAATAAGGCATACAAAGTTATGGCTGCACCGGAGGTGTACAAAAGCAAGAACAACATTAGATTTGAAATTTGAGGTTTATTCAGCAAACTAACAACAGCAGGGAAGAAACTGTTTTTGAGCCTGTTGGTATGTGTGTTTAAGCTTTTGTATTTTCCGCCTGACGCCAGAGGTTGGAAGAGATTATAACTGGGGTGTTAAAAGGTCATTGTTGATGTTGGTTGCTTTTCTACAGCGTTTCTACACACGTTGGTGATAGTCACTCCTAGGAACTTGACACTGTTGACCCGCTCCACCTCAACCCTACTGACGTAGATAGGGGTGTGTCGTCCTCCTTTTTTCCTGAAGTCGATGATCAGCTCTAGTTTTGCTACATTGTGGGAGAGATTGTTAACTGTACGTCATGACACCATCCTGTATTCTGTTTTGTCATTGCTTGATACTAGCCTACAATGGTGGTGTCATCAGTGAACTTGTAGATGGTGTTCTGACGAAATCTGGCCACACAGTCATGAATGTACAGAATGTACAGTAGGGGGCCGAGTATGAAACCTTTCAGGGTGCCAGTGTTTAGGATTATCATGGAGGAGATGCTGTTGTCTATTTCCACTGATTGTGGTCTATGAGTCAGGAAGCTGAGGATCCAGTTGCAGAGAGCAGAGCTGAGACCAAGGTCTGAGTTTGGAGGTTAGCTTGGTTGAGATTATGGTGTTGAAGGCAAAGCTTAATTGATAAGTAGAAGCCTGTCGTGGGTATTGTCATGATCCAGATGTTCCAGGGATGAGTATAGGGCCAGGGGAAATGGCATCAGCCGTGGACCTGTTGCCCTGCTAAGCGCATTGCAAGGCATCCAGACAGGCTGGGAGGCTACAGCTGATGTGAGCCATGACTAGCAAATCCAGAACCAATGCAAATCTAAATTCCACATTGCTGTGTTATTGTGGTAATCTTCAAACAATGGTAGCGACCATTCTCTTGAATCACATAATTTTTCAAAATTTCAAGATGAAAACTTTGCTATGTTGTGCATTCTAAGATATTTCAAACAACTACATAGCTTGCTTCACTTTATCTTATCATTTTTTCTTTATACAAAGAAATTTCAATCTTATTGTTAAAGAAATCTGTAGCCTGCACGCTTACATTTCAGCAAATGATCATGTTAAAATAAAAATAAGGTCTATCAAAGCAGATTTCGTCTGGGATCTGACTTGTCCAGAAGTAACATCAGGTAGGATCCTGACACCTCACTACATTCTGCACTCACTGATTTCAGTAATTTCAGATGATCAACTCTGCTCCCACCTTTTTCAGACAATAGATGTTGCTAACAATGCCACTATTCCATCATCAGATCCTCTGGATATTTTGTTATCACCTTTTGTCTTGCAGCAATATCCATGTCGTCATTTTATTTCCTGCCTTCCATCATATCACAGACTTACCCCATGCTTTCCTTGCCTCTGCATAATCTTAATCTCCTCTCTCTACAACTTTTTCAATTCTGACAAAAAAGGTCATCAACTCTGTTTCTCTCTCCACAGAAGCTGCCTGACCCAAGTAGTTCCAGGATTTTCTAATTATTTTCTTCTTATAGTAATTGAGTGCCACTGACATGTCAGTCATAACTTGATCATGATTTATTATTTCTAACCAAGATACAGTGAAAAATATTGTTTTGCATGCTAGCTACACAAATCATGCCTTATATAAAGTACACCAGGGGAACAGAACAGAATGCAGAATATAGTGTTAGAGCTACATAGAAGGTGTAGATAAAAATCAACTCTAATATAAGACAGGTCCATTCAAAGTCTTCTAACAGAGAGAAAGAAGCCGAGCTTGAATCTGGTGATGTGTTTTCAAACTTGTATACCTTCTGTCCAACAGAAGATGATGAACGAGAGTATAACTGGGGTGGGGTCTTTGATCATGTTGATTGTTTTCCGGAGGCAGCAGGAAGTGTGGTCGCAGTCAATGGAAGGAAGGCTGGTTTTGGTAATGGATTGGGCTACATTCACAACTCAAATTCCTTGCAGAGATAGTAAGAACTGCCGATGCTGGAATCAGAGATAACGGTGTGGAGGTGGAGGAGCACAGCAGGCCAGGCAGCATCCTGCTCCTCTGATGCTGCCTGGCCTGCTGTGCTGCTCCAGCTCCACACGGTGTTATTTCTAATTTCTTGCAGTCTTGGGAAAAGCAGTTGCCATACCAAGCTGTGATTCACCTGGTTATGATGCTTTCCATGGTACATCTATAAAAATTGGTGAGAGACATTGTGGACATGCCAAGTTTCTTTAGTCTTCTGAGGAAGTAACGCCTTCGCGAGCTTTCTTGACCACAGCAACATGAGTGGATCAGGATAGATCACTGGTGATATTTACACCTAGGAATGTGAAGCTCTCCAATACCTCCATCTCAGCACCACTGATACAGGAAGGAGCGTATTTTCCCCTCAGCTTCCTGAAGTCAATGGCCAGCTCCTTCTTTTTGCTGATGTTGAGTGAGAGATGGCTGTCTTTACACCATGCCACTAAGCTGTCCACCTCCTTCCTGTACTCTGTCTCGTCATTCTTTGAGATCACCCACTAAGGTGGTGTCATCAGCAAATTTGTAAACGAGAGTTAGAACTGAATTGTCACACAGTCATGTGTGTATAAGGTGAATAGTAAGGGGCTGACGATGCAGCCTTGTGGGCACTAGTTTTGAGAATTATTGTCAAGGCGGCGTTGTCACTTATCCTTCCTGATTGCAGTCTGAGGGTCAGAAAGTCGAGGATCCAGTTGCAGAGGTGGGGAGCAGAGTCCTAGGCCTCAGAGTTTGGAGTTGAGTTTGGTGGAATTATGGTGTTGAAGATGGAGCTAAAAATCAATATATAGGAGTCTGTAGGAGTCAATAAGTAGGTGTCCTTGTTATCCAGATGTTCCAGGGATAATTGCAGAGCCAGGGAGATGGCATCTGCCATGGACCTACTGTGACAGGAGGCAAACTGTAGTGGGTCAGGGCAATCCGAGAGGCTGCAGCTGATGTATGTCATACTAACCTCTCGATGCACTTCATAATGATGGATGTCAGAGCCACCAAGCAGTAGTCCTTGAGGCACGTGGCCTGATTTTGCTTTAGCACTGGGATGGTAATGGTCTTCTCGAAGTGGGTGGGAACCTCCAGAGGAAGATGATGTTAAAGATGTCTGCAAATACTCCTACCAGCCCATCTGCACAGGTTCCGAGTATACAGCCAGGGATTACCATCTGCACCTGTAACTTTCCATGGGTTCACTCTCAAGGTCGATCTGACATCTGCAGCGGTGACTGTGGGTACACTGGTGCAACCAAGGCTAACAAGGCAGGTGGCATAATTTCATTGACCTTTTGTTCAAAATGAGCATGGACCATTGAGCTCATCGGGGAATGATGCATTCTCAACTGTGATTCTACATGACTTCACGATGCAGCCCATTACATCATGTAAGCCTTACCACAGTCAACATGTGTTCATGTGGTTAGTCGAGGACTCTAGTTTTGTCTGAAAGCTCTCCCTGAGTATTCTGCAAAGGACACACTTTGCAAAGTTGCTGCCACAGCAAAATGAATTATAATAGAGAGACAGCAATAACTCAGCACTACTGAATTCCTAATTTAGATTGGGATGGAAAGAAGAGGGTGGGGAGATGGGAGGAAGAGGACAGTCAAGGGCAAAAAGGACAGGAGAAGGGGGCACAATGGAGGGGATGAAAAGAGGGGATATTTGGAGCTGGTGGAGGTGGGAAAGAGGACTGAAAGATGTCATCAGAAAACAGGCAGGGTCAGTGAAAAGGAGAGCCAGTGAAATCATTGGAGGCAGTGAACAAATGCAGAGGGCCAGCAAAAGGATGAGGGAGGACAGGAAACAAGACTATGTGCAAATGTAAACCGACAGTAGTTTGTGCTTAAATGCTGAAGCTGTTTAGCTTTGTGTTTTGTGCTTTGTGGCACAGTTCAGTAAAATAGTAAAGCCTCTCCTAACTGTCATTCTAGTGTTAATTTCACTTTCAAGAGTTCAAGCTGCAAGCTCTAAAGAGAAGTGCTTGGCTCGGGAATTTAAACATTTTGTGGACCTTGCTGTTGTCTACAGCTGAGGTTACCTGCCAAATAGATATAACAGTGATGTTCATAAACATTGTCTTTTAAAAATCACTTTGCTTGCACAGTTCCTTGGGAGATTAAGATCTTATGCATTTGCACTTTATAGGATACAAGCTTTTAAGATACCAGTTTAATAATTAATTTCATGTTTCATAGCCTAAAAAAAACCAAGGCCATTTATGTTACAAAGTAAACTGTTCAACTTTTGCTAAGCATCAGTAAGTGATAGAGACGCTCAAAACAATAGCAACCACTTTTATATAAAAAAAAAATCAGAGATTGGTGCTAGGGAACACAAGAAATTGAATTTCAAGTTCATCTAAATCAGTGATGCAAAACTGGGCTCATACTGAACTGGCAGCTGATACTTCCATACCAGACTACCTTTTATTCCACTGTAGCTCATGGAATGACAGTTCAAACTGTTAGTTGGAGAGGGGAAGCAATGACCTAGTGATATTATCACTGAACTGTTAATCCACAGACCTAGGTAATGTTCTGGGGACCTGGGTTTGAATCCTGCCATATCCGGAATTAAGGAGTCTAATGATGAACATGAATCCATTGCCGGTTGTTGGAAAAAACCCACCTGGTTCACCAATGCCCTTTAGGGAAGAAAACTGACATCCTTACCTGTTCTGGCCGACATATGACTCCACAGCAAAGCAATGTGGCTGACTCATAACTGCCCTCTGGGCAAAAAGGAATGGGCAATAAATGTTAGCCTCATCCTATGAATAACGAAAAGAAAACTTGCTTCACATGCTTAGTACGCATTATGTAGTACAGTTATATATTTGGTTAAAAATGATAAATGTTGACATTATTTTCCAAGTTAATGGAAAGAAATGTGAAGCAGTATTTTGAAGGCTGTTGCTTAGCTACGAGACGGTTGAATTCTGTTGAGGCAGACCAAATTTTGCCCCATTTAATCTATGGCCAATGATATGCTTCAACCAAAAGCTCAGAATACCAACCATTGCACCGAAACGGCATCTATATTTCAACACTACAATCTCTGAGCAGGATTGTCAATTTAATGCAACATTAAGCTATAATAAAAGATAAAAGCACTTTTAGAAATAGGTTGGTTCAGTAGGGTGGGTCAGTGGTTAGCACTGCTGCCTCACAGCACCAGGGACCCGGCTTCAATTCCAGCCTCGGGTGACTGTCCGTGTGGAGTTTGCACATTCTCTCCCTGTCCACATGGGTTTCCTCCCACAGTCCAAACATGCGCAGGTTAGGCGAATTGGCCATGCTAAATTGCCCATCGTGTTCAGGGATGTGTATTCAGGGTGGATTAGCCATGGGAAATGTGGGATTACAGACAGAGTTTAGGTGGATAAGTCTGGGTGGGAATTTTCTTTCGAGTTGGTGTGGACTTGTTGGGTCGAATGGCCCATTTCTACACTGTATGGATTCTATGATTTCTATGATAAAAAGGTAAAAGTGACCGAAGGACAAGCTCTTGAGCTGCTCCAAATCATCATTCACAAACAGAGGAGGCAGTGTCTTCATCGTCAACCCACAGACAAGACAGGCAGAGAGAGAAGCAAGACCAACCGAGAGCAAGAGCAACAGACAGAGAGACAGATCCCCTCTTACATGGCTCTGCACAACCAAACAACTCATGTCTGTGATAAAACAGAACCCAAAAGTCTGGATGCTATTGTTAGGCAACCTTCAGCACTAGAACCCTTCCAAAAGTCAGTTTGTCTAGTAATTATGATTCATCATTATCATTCATCATTTTTTTATCTTTTAAAAGCTTTTCTCCTACAGTCACTAAGCTTTTTATAAATAGCAGACAATCCACCGTTTTGATAGTTTCATAGAAAATATCTAAGGTAAATGCTTTGTACCCCAAGAAATATCCAAATCTTCCATTTTCCAAACTTGTAATCCACAAATATATTACATACACACACATGCTTGCAATACACCTCTGCTGCTTTTTGTCAGTGACCACCACATAATCACCAGCAACTCCAGCCAAGTTGCATGTTTTGAGATTATAGAGTTATGGAGTTGTACATCACAGAAACAGGCCCTTCAGTCCAACTCATTCATGCCAACCAGATTTTCTAAACTGAACTAGTCCCATTTGCCTGTGTTTGGCCCATATCCCTCTAAATCTTTCCTATTCATGTACCTGTCCAAATATCTTTTAAAAGCTGTAATTGAACCTGCCGCTTATCACTTCCTCTGGCAGCCCATTCCATACATGCACCACCCTGTGAAAAAGTTGACCCCTCAGGTCCCTTTTAAATCTTTCCCCTTTCACCTTAAACATAATGCCCTCTAGTTTTGGACTCCCCTACCCTGGGGAAAAGACTTTGGCTATTCCTCTTGTGATTTTATAAACCTCTATAAGGTCACCCCCTCAGCCCCTATACTCTGGTGAAAAAAATTCCCAACCTAACCAGCCTCTCCTTCTACTCTTAGTCCCATCCTTGGAAAACTTTCCAGTTTAATAATATCCTTCCTAAAACAAATGTGGCTTTACTAGTGTCTCGTAGAGCTACGGCTCTACGTGACGTCCACCTCCTGTATTCAATGCACTGACTTATGAAGGCAAATGCCTTCTTCACCACCCTGTCTACCCGTGACACCACTTTCAAGGAACTATGGATCTGCACTCCTTGGTCTATCCATTCAACAACGTTCCCCAGGGCCCTACCGTTAATGGTGTAAGTCCTGCCCTGGGTTGTGTTTCAAAACGCAACACCTCACATTTATCCGAATTAAACTCTATCTGCCATTCCTCGGCCCAATTGATCAAAATCCCACTGCACTCACCATCTGTTATAACATCAATATTGGTGTCATCCACAAACTTATTAACTAGCTATATTCTCACGCAAATCGTTGAAAAATAACAAACAGTGGACCAGCACTGGCCCTTGCAGCACAGCACTGTTTGAAGGCCCTCAACCTCTTCTGGAGTACTGTGTGCAATTCTGGTTGCCCTGTTATAGGAAGGGTATTAAACTAGAGGGTTCAGAAAAGATTTACCAGGATGTTGCCGGGAATGGAGGGTTTGAAATAGTGGTTAGCTCTGCTGACTTACAGCACCAGGAACCCAGATTCAATTCCAGCACCGGGCGATTGTCTGTGTGGGTTTCTGCTGGGTGCTCCAGTTTCCTCCCACAGTCCAAATATGTGAAGATTAGGTGGATCGGCTGTGTTAAATTACCCATAGTGTTCAGGGATGTGTTGGTCAGGTGCATCAGCCATGGGAAATGCACAGTTACAGGGATGGAGTAGGGGGTGGGTCTGGGTGGGATGCTCTTCAGAGGGTTGCTGTGGACTTCTTGGGCCAAATGGCCTGTTTCCACACTTGGGGATTCTATATAAAAATAGACTAGAAAGACTGACTATTTTCACTGGAGTATAGGAGGTTGAGGGGTGACCTTATTGAGGCTTATAAAATTGTGAGGGGCATAGATAAGGTGAATGACAAATGTATTTTCTCTAGAGTGGGGAAGTTCAAACTTAGGGGGCTTTTTTTTTTTTTTTTAAAAAGATGAGAGGAGAAAGATTTAAAAACATGGGGGCACCATTTCTGAATAGTGTGTTTCATGTGTGGAATGAACTTTCAGAAAAAGTGGTGGAAGCAGGTACAGTTACAACATTTTAAAAAGATATTTGAATAAGTTCATGAATAGGAAAGCTTTGGACAGATATGGACCAAGCAGAAGCAGGTGGGATTCGTTTAATTTGGACAGATGGTCAGCATGGACTGTATGGACCAAAGGATCTGTTTCCATGCTGTATAACTCTGACTCTAACCCTCTACCACCATCCTCTGTTTCTTACCATCAAACTAATTTTGAAAGTTCCCATCTATTACCATCAAAATTGGCCGTGCCCCAATTTAAAACTTTAATTTGTGGACCAGACCTATCCTTTTCCATAACTATTTTAAAATTAATAGTAGTATGGTCCCTAGTCCCAAGGTGCTCCCCCACTCATACCTAGTCATTTGTCCTGCCTTATTTCCCAATAGGAGATGAAGTCTTGTTCCTTCTCTACCAGTATCATCTACATATTGATTAAGAAAGTTTTCCTGAACGTACTTAAGTTCCTCCCCATCCAAGCACTTAACACTATGACAGTCCCAGTCTAGGTTTGGAAAGTTAAAATTTCTTGTTACAACCTTATTACTTTGTTTAAAAAATGCCAACGATCAAGGAATTTGTTAACCGTTCATCAAAAACAACCAGAGCTTTGCTAAATCTAGGATAAATTTGCAATTTCTATTCATGCATTCTGAAGATTTCCAATGTGATTTGGAATTGTCCAGATATCTTTCTGAAATAGGAGTTACGAAACTGTTACCAAATCCAGCAAAAACTCTGAAGCTAAGAGCCATTTATAAACAACTTTAGTTCATTCATGAAAGGTAACAGTAAAGTCACCATGGTCCCAAAGGAGCATAGGGCTGTTCTCTCATGAGGGAGAGACAGACAAAAACTGGTGGTTTGATGTGAGGGTTACCACACTCTAGATGAGGAAAGGGATGACAGGTGGGACCTTAGTGGTATCCTGAGCCAACACAGGAATTGAGCCCACACTATTGACATCACTCTGCATTACAAACCAGCCATCCAGCCCACTTAGCCAATGGATACCCATTCACGAAAAACGTGAACAGTGGTCGACATCAATTTTATGGCTTACGAATGAAATTCTCCACTAAAATGTGGTCTATGATCTTTACTGACTGGAATATATTTAAATAGGGGTTTTCCTCCACTAGCCAGCAAAATATACAAGAAAAACGTTCAACCATTTAACATGAAAAAATTACTAACTAGAAGACAGTAATAAAAATTGAAATATTAAATTTATAGTCATTCTTTGAAATATGGTAAATCAGCACAAAGTTATTGCTCTTCAAAGTATTAAAACAACAAACAATTAAATGCACCACTGTACTGTATGTGATCATAAACAAAAATTCAGATTGAAGCAAATTTATTTTATATCTGATCATAAATCCTCAATGGGAACACAGAATATCAAAAATTATGTATAAAATATCTTGTTTGTTACAGCAATGTTGCAGTGCTCTACCAAAACCAATTAACATAATTTTAGCGTAGAGGAATTAGCAGGAACTTTCAGATGGTACCACATAAAATTTTAACACTACTTTAAAAGGTCTAC
Organism: Rhincodon typus; assembly: GCF_021869965.1. NCBI lineage: Eukaryota > Metazoa > Chordata > Chondrichthyes > Orectolobiformes > Rhincodontidae > Rhincodon > Rhincodon typus. The sequence goes on along the minus strand of NW_025967615.1, from coordinate 8,480 downwards.
AATTACAACTAAAAGTTTCCAAATTACTCCTCTAGTGTTTAAGGTTATAGTTCACAGTAGAATTATATTCTGTACTATCTTCTTTTAGCTTTTGTTGTACATTCCTCTTTTACTGTGTTGATAATTATTAGAATGAACAGCCACAACAATTAGAACAGTTGGTCCTTGCTGCTCTTCTGAGGAACTCTATGGACTATATATACACCTGAAATTCTGCATCTTAAATGAGAAACTATTCTAATTTTCATGATTTCCCACCTTTATGAACAGATCAACCTATAAAACATATGGAAGTAATAACTCAGTGCTCTTGTAAATAAAAATATTTTAGTTTTCTGAATGGATTTTTGTAATAAAATCTTCAGTTTCTATCTTGAGCAGCGTTGTGACAATGACTGGAGTTAGCATTTAGGATGAGATTTATTACACCTTACAGATTACAAGGTTCCAGTTCTGGAGCTGCCTTCAGTTGCTCTTTTGCCAAAGCAACAATTGAGGTGCTACAATTAATTCATGTAATAGTCTTTAATCCTCTGAAAACAGCAGTGTCAGACATCTCAAAGGGCGAGTTCAATCTCACCCACCGGCCATGAGTTAATGTTGGATTAGGGTGATAGTCAGTTTTACAGCCTAGCCAAAAAATTCTCTCCTTTATTTGTGGGGAAAAAAGGTTACCAGGAATTTCCTTGCATCTCATGCTCCAAAGTTTGTCTCTATTCAAATATATATTGGCCTTAGAGACAGTCCACATAAGGTTCATGAAGTTGATTATGAATCATTTATGGACTGGAGGGCATTTGTTATGAGAAGTTGAGCAGGTTGAGCTTGTATTCATTAGCATCTAGGAGAATGAGAGGAGACAATACTGAAAATAAAAGATTCTTAAGGAGTTTGACAGGGTGGATGCAGAGTGGCTGTTTCCCTTTATGGGAAAGTCTAGAATCGGAGAGCATAACCTCAGAATAAGGAGTTGCAGGTGAAGAAGATTTGTTTTCTTTGAGGGTGGTGAATCAGTGGAATACTTTACTACAGAGGGCTGACTCAAGGCTCAGTCGTCAACTATCTTCAAGGCTGAGATAGACAGATGGTCAGTAAGGGAACCAAAAGTTTATGGGGATAAAGTAGGAAAATGGGGTTGAGGATTTTCAGATCAGCCATAGTCTCACTGAATGGTGACATGTACTTGATGGGCCAAATGTCCTACATGTGCTCCTATGGGTAATGATTTTATTTTCCTAAATATTTCCTTCTAAATTCCTGAAACACGTTAAGGTCTAGTGCGTCGTGTTGTTTAGCAAACATGGTACTTCGCAGTTCTCAATTAGTCCACACTGACCACAGCAAGAAAAACAAAAGAATGTAAAACCATAGAAGCAAAATAAGCTAGCAACAGATCTAAGACAGTGAACCTCAACAACACATTTATAATGGGGTACACTCCCAAATACACAGAACATAGAACAGTACAGGCCCTTCGGCCCACGATGTTGTGCCAACCTATTATCCTACTAAGATCAAACTACCCTGCATACCCTATATTATAGGATGAAGGAAAATTTGATTTATCAATAATCAATATTTCCTACTTTTTATTCAACAGGAAATCACTTGTTTTTCTTCAGCAATGTAAAATATGTCAGTTGAAAGAGATTGGTGTCTCACTTGCCCACAGTGGAAGGATGTTGGTTCACACTTGGATGTTTTTACTTCTTACCTCCAATTACAGCTGTGGTGATGCAGAAAGTGCTAAGCAACAACCAAGCATACCCACCAGAAGGAAAAGAAGGTGGAAAATGACAAGGAAAGAGGAAGGTTGGGCAGTTGTGAAGCAGGTCTTTTACATTTGTGACTGAGCTATTGGAAAAAAAGACCCTCTGTCAGTTTCTTTATTTACCTTACTAAAGGCAAAATCTCTCATCACAACTGCACAACATTCTACTGTTGAGGTGACGACTTTGACAACTCGGGTAAGGAGCTAGTATAAGATGCCTTTAATAATTGCTTCTTCATACAATCCCAGAAAGCAGCTTCCATGTTAAATTAAAATGTGTAACACAAAAATGCGTAGAAAGGGAAACAAAGAGAACAAAATAGCTTCCAAAAGAGACTGCAGCAAAGAGACGGTTGGATAATGTCCAACACAATCTATAAGTTGGGATACTCAACCATAATCATAACATCATCATCATCCATGGCCTTATACGCTAAACTCAAACTATATTATAGATGAGATACTAACATGTAGTGATTATCAATAACCTCTTTGCAATGAGAACCTTGGATAAAAACTAGCCTTTATGCAACACGACCTTGACAGTTAATCATTGGGTTACTGGTTATAGTTTCATACAGCCCTGGCAAAAGTCACTTGCCCTCATCTACACAATTCTTTCCTGAAATAGGCTCTAAGGGTTTCTTGATGTGCTCAATCAATACTCATTTTTCACTGTGCATTACTATCATAATTATATCAGGCAGCCAATATCAAACTCTGCAAAATAAAAAAAAAATGGCATTAACAAATGGCATTTTCAAAAAAGGTAATTATCTCAGTTTGCTGGAATTACAAATAATCTTTTTTCCCCACATGAATTATTCAGGGGGATATGCCCCAGCTACTGTATTAAAACCCACTTCCAAACTCTTAGTCTCAACTAAATTTAATACAAGAACACTTTTCAATTCATAAATATTGCTCCATGTGTTTTTTCCCATCTGAATGGATACATCTTCCAAATCTTAATGACTTGTCAAAAAGTACCATTCTTTCAAATTAAAGACAAAACATTACACACAAAGACAATTATTGCCTGCGCACCCTTGGGAGATCCAATGCTCCACTGCTACACAGCTGATTCCAACTGGACAAACTAGAAGTCACACTTTAGGGTCAAAGAGCCCTTGAATTTCTATTATATGTCACTAAATTCTGCAGCCCACTTCCTTTACATCAATGTCAAAAGAAATTTATTATGACAGAAACAATTTAACTATTCACAAGTTAGTAGGAATTCCAAGTGCAGCAAGACAACATTTAAGCGAATAGAAAGGAGTTGGCCCTCTTACACTAGCTTATCAATTTGCACTCGTGACTTATTCATCAGGAGGATTTACGAGCCACAGAACAAATCAAAGTCCTCTGTGAAAGTCAGCAGAATGTTTAGAAAGGCCTTTATCATTATTGGATTACTTTCACTGACAATATAGACTAGAATATTTCAGGTGATATGACGTGGTCTTTTAAATAAAAGTGCAATCATTACAGAATTATATTTACTGAGATGTTAGGAAAGGAATGCATTGGTCATTTTACATGCAGGTGTTGTCCTCTGTCAGATTTCGGTCTAGAAAAGCAATTTTATCCAAGATGGGGATCATGATTAGTGATAGTCAACGTGGCTTTGTGCATGGGAAATCGTGTCTCAGGAACTTGATTGAGTTTTTTTGAAGTAACAGAGGATTGATGAGGGCAGAGTGGTGCATGTGAACTATATGGACTTCTGTAAGGCATTCAACAAGGTTCCTCATGGTAGACTGGTTAGCAAGGTTAGATCACATGAAATAGGAGGAGAACTAGCTAGTTGGATATAGAACTGGCTCAAAAAGGTAGAAGACAGAGGGTGGTGGTAGAGTTGCTTTTCAGACTGGAGGCCTGTGACCAGCAGTGTGCCACAAGGGCCAGTGCTGGGTCCACTGCTTGTCATCATTTATATAAATGATTTGGATGTGAATATGGGAGGTATGGTGAGTCAGTATGCAGATGGCACTAAAATTGGAGGTGGAGTGGACAGCGAAGAAGGTTACCTCAGAGTACAATGGGATCTTGATCGGATGGGCCAATGGGCCGAGGAGTAGCAGATGGCGCTTAATTTAGATAAATGTGAGGTACTGCATTTTGGAAAGGCAAATCAGGGCAGGACTTATACATTTAATGGTGAGGTCCTGGGGAGTGTTACTGGACAAAAGAAACCTTGGAGTGCAGTTTCATAGTTCCTTGAAAGTGGAGTCGCTGGTAGATTGGACAGAGAAGGCGGCATTTGGTATGCTTGCCTCTATTGGTCAGTACATTAAGTATAGGAGTTGGGATGTCATGTTGCAGCTATACAGGACATTCTTTAGGCCACTATTGGCATACTGTGTGCAATTCTGGTCTCCCTGCTATAGGAAGGATGTTGTGAAACTTGAAAGGGTTCAGAAAAGATTTACAAGAATGTTGCCAAGGTTAGATGGTTTGAGCTACAGGGAGAGGCTGAATCAGCTGGGGCTATTTTCCCTGCAGCACTGGAGGCTGAGGGGTGACCTTATAGAGGTTTATAAAATCATGAGGAGCATGGATAGGGTAAATAGACAAGACCTTTTCCCTGGGGTGAGGGAGTCCAAAACTAGCAGACATAGGTTTAAGGTGAGAGGGGAAAGCTTTAAAAGGGACCTAAGGGACAAATTTTTCCACACAGGAGCTTACAGTGGCTGCTTGGTCTAGTGTGGTAGACAAAAACTACATCCTGGTCGAATGAAAGAGTATCTTGTCTTTAACAAGACATCGTTTATTACAGATGAGCAACTAATTATAGGTTACATTGATAATGACATATTATTACAGAGACTCTAAAGAGGACCAGATGGCAAGCATCACTCCATCGAAATCCTACAGTGTTCTGCCCACATGACATCAACTTAGTGGTGGTGCTTATGGCACTCAACAATAACCCTTTCAGACCTATATATATTAAAAAAACACTCCCAAGACTGATATTTGAATGGCAACATTTTCTGCTCCTCTTCTTTCAATTTGGCTGAGTTGGTAGCCCACTCATTAGGAGGCTCTGGGTTGAACCTCCAGTCCAAGCCCTGCGTATATAAATTCAGGCTTATATTCCAGAGCGCTCCGTTACAAGATATGCCATTTAGAAAACGATTACATCCATTCAGAACCCTGATTGCTCATATTCCTAGTGGAGTTTGAAGATTCCAGGACATTATGAATTAAGCAGGAAGTCTTCCCAGGTTTCTGGCTTCAGCAACTGCATCAATAAAATCAACTCGCCATTCAGGAAGCATCTCTTGCTTTGAACAAAGATTTTGTTAAGCTGGCTGAGTAGAAACAGGCTAGTATGAGCTGATGAACTGTTAATAACTTCACATTAGGGGCAGAATTCAAGTGTTGAATGGACTTGGGCTTTTAAAGAGAAATCAGTAGCTGGAGGCAAGAAAAAGAAAACAATTCTTTTTGGAAGCAGCTCCAGTTCACTATTAATATCACAGTAAAACTCAATTCCATATTCTTCAAACAAATAGCAATGGATGTCTTGCTGTTAGATTTTGGAGGTATGCATTTTGTAAAATGGATCTCAGTCCCTTACAATATGGCGGATATAGGTGCAATGGTGATCTTTGAAAGGGGATTATATAGATTACTGAAACAGTAAAATTTGCAGGGATACAGGAAAGAAGCATGTGAGGGAAGGAGACTGAATTGTCCTTTGAAAGAGCTAGTACAGGCTTCAAAGGCCAAAGGGCCTCCTACTGTACTACAGTATTCTACAACTGGATCTTACCAGATACATTTTTCCACCTGTTCTGAGGAAGGGTCACCAGACCCGAAATTTTAACTGTGATTTTTTTCTTCACAGATGCCACCAGACCTGCTGACCTTTTCCAGCAACTTCTGTTTTTGATCCTGATTTATAGCATCAGCAGTTCTTCTGGCTTTCACATTTTTTTCGCCTGTTCACTTAAGAAACACAGCTGGAAACGAAGTCCCAAGTACCACTAACACACTCTTTAATCAATCTCTTTTTCTCCCTTCCTGGACCTGTGAAATTTGAATACTTTACCAACTTCGAGCTGCTTATGCATACGCAAAGAGGTGATGTGGTGGTGCTGGTGTTGGACTGGGTTGGACCAAGGTCAGACATCAGACAACACCAGGTTATAGTCCAACAGGTTTGACTCAGGTTGGAGGAACGATGACTCCCTGCTGGATGGAGTCAGACCTAGCACAAGGGAAGAGGTCAGTCATCTCAGCTCCAGGATCTCTCTGCAGGAGTTCCTCAGGCCCAACCACCTTCAGTTGCTTCATTAATGAGCTTTCTTCCATCATAAGGTCAGAAAAAGGAAAGAAAATGGCAAAAAAACTGCAAAGATTCTCCAAGGCTCCTTTGATAGCAGCTTCGAAACCCATGACCACTGCCATCTATACGAACAAAGGGCAGCAGATACATAGAAACAACCACCATCTGCAAGTTCTCCTCAAACTTGCATACCACCCTGACTTGGAAATATATCACCACTTCTTCAGTGCTGCAAAACTCAAACTTCTTCTAATACTGCATTGTGGGTCTACGTACACCAAATGGACTGCGGCAGTTCAGGGAGGCAGCTCACCGCCACCTTCTCAAGGACAATCTGGAATGGCAATAAGTGCTGCCCTGGCCACAAGACTGGATGAACGAATGAAGAAAAAACAAGATATGGCCTAGGTGTCGATGTATGCTGCGAGAAGTAAATTAATAAATATAGTAATTTGGGAGTTGACTGCCAATGATGAGGCTGTAGACCTTCTCTTAAAGTTCTCGGGTGGAATTTACAAAACAAAATGTTGTTTTAAATACTTGATGCATGGCCGAATTGGACAGATTTAACAAATCAGATGGACATTCTATGGAAGAATACATCTTGAACTTTACTACATTCTATGAAAGATTAACCAAATTCAATTTGGGGATAGTAGGAACTGCAGGTGCTGGAGAATCTGAGATAACAAGGTGTA
>NW_025967615.1:0-1311 GCF_021869965.1 Rhincodon typus | reverse complement strand
GAGATCTGAGATAGGGTCACTCCACCGGAAGAGTTAACTCTTCTTTCTCTCCACAGATGCTGCCAGACCTGCTGAGCTTTTCCAGCAATTTCTGTTTGTTTGATTTACAGCATTCACAGTTCTTTTGGTTTTTATACAATAAAATTCACATATAATGATGGTTTTCAACTTTATGCCATATAAACCTGGAGGTCAATCACACAAAATTTCCACCAATTCTGTTACTGCAAAGGAACATGTGATTGTGGCAGATATAACAGCTGACAGAAAAATGCACCACTGCCCATCTTAACTAAATATTTAGTTTGAATCATGATTTCTACTGCATCAATCAGAATGCATCTGAAATTCAATGCCTCAGTACCACATATCCAGAGTTATGTTATTCCGAGCCACAGAAAGGAAATTTTAAATTGCCAATACAGACTGTGCAAAATTGTCAACTCAGCAAAATTTTCAACTTATTACATCAACACTGACAAGGAATTTGTGATTGCCTTGACAGCAAAGCTTAGTAGTCATCGGCATGGCTGTGCAAAACTGACAACTTTGGGCATTCACAGATGCAGTTAAAAGCAGAAACCAAAAAGTTACTGTCATTGATAGCTTGTACCTCCAGAGGGTGCAATCTGCTACAGTCTTTGCAGATACAATTTACATGGTACAATAAGCATCCGATATAAAATTGAACATTTTAAACATGCTATTCGCACTGTTAATAGCCATTAAACTTTGGACCTCAGAGTACTAAACTTAGTACACTGTTTTATGCTTAATAACCTATCTGGCACAGAAAACCCATTTTTCAAAATCTAGAACAGATATTTAAAATAGAGAAACTATCAATTTTTTTATCATGAAATAATATTAGGAAAATAAATCAGTCATAATTTAGTGAATGAACATTAGCTGCCATTCATTAGACTTGGCATTGAAACTAAATGGGCAATCACAGGAACTTGCTGCAACTGAAGAGATAAAAAACTGCCAGAGCACGTGGAACCTGCAAGAACAACAAATCAGATTTATCAAGCTCTTAAAAAGGGTTTTTGGACTAAATCACAAAAGTTACAACTTGCCACAGTACAACCAAATCTAATGTGTATACAAACCACAGGATGGTCATGTTGTTCAACGTACAGTATTTGAATGATGAGTGAGGCAGTAAGGTGCCATTTTCATTTAATTTGTATATTCCGGCCCAACTGAATGGAGCTTCAAAAATAAATGAAGCCTGGAATCCATCCCATTATTAACTGGCACATATGATGCAGAATTTAATAAATTTTAAAGAAACAAGATGCATACAAA
>NW_025967614.1:0-25000 GCF_021869965.1 Rhincodon typus | reverse complement strand
AATTTAAGGTTTTGTTTTCTTTGTTGTACAATATTTTTGAGTTGTGCAGCTTTATAAGTTGAGTTGGTCGGTCGGAATATAATTACGACCTGTCCCTCAAACACCTAAAAGACTCGTTTGCGGAACTGAATTGTACTGACCAGACACCAAAACAACTGCCAGCATCAAATACTAACAGCTGGCATACGCGCAAGTGAATATCTTTCTTTAAAACCTCAGGAGAGGAAAGTAAAGAAAAAAGCGTAGAGAAAGGTTTAATAAACCTCAGGCATGTAAAGCTTAAAGGGAGGGGTGGTGAGGAAGTGCTTTTTTCGATGGCAGCCAGACGGGCGGGTGACCTTTTGTTTAATCGCTGCCGGCAATGGGTTGGGCGGGTGACCTTTTGTTCAGTACATCTCTGGAAACCGAAGAGCCGGCTGGCGGAAGCGGAGCTGCTGGGGTGGGCCCTATTCCAGGAAGGCGGCTGATAACCTCTAGGACGGCTTGATCAGTGCACTTGGGCCGGGCCACAGAATGCATTGGTCGGAGCGGCGAATGGCCGCACTCGATTTCAGCGTTGGCACCAGGAATAACTGCTCCAGGATGTGATCTTGTTATTTCCGGGCGGGCGTGCTTTGATCTTTCGAAAGTTCACGGATGAACAAGAGAAAGAAATTGATTTATAATGTAAATAGTTTCTTACGGTTTTTCCCGTGCAGGTTTCCAGGCCAGCGCTGTGTCCAGGGAGAAGATTGGAAGCCCTTTCGCAGCCGGGGAGCACAACTGCACCTCCCAGTAACGGGACAGAGCCGGTAGCGCCGCTGCTGACGGGAGGCCTGCAACTACAGCGTGTCAGGCAGCTGTTGACATAGGGGTTGAGGATTTCCATTGTGCCGTCGCCATACCGCGATCTTTCGCCCATTAAAGCAAATATGGTAATCAGGCGAACAGAGAAAAGAAAGCTTTCTGCTGAGAATTAACATTGGTGCAAGAATGGAATGACAGGCAGTGTCAGTAGGCCACTGGCTTGGGACTGTTAGCAGAACAGGCAAAGAAAAAATTGGAGATTGGGTTACATTAGATGCTAATGTTATGTACAATAAAAAGCCAGCCAAAGGGACCAGTAGTATGCATTCATATGGAAGTATTTGGTGGCCCGGAACAGATGAAAACAACACAGGTAGTCTTTGGTTTTCACAAGACTTGAGGTTTGAGAACTTTTACATCAAGATTGCAGTTGTTTTGAGCATGGTTGGCACAGAGTGAACAAAAAAGGACTATGCTGTAAACAGAATGCAAACATTGTGATTGAGCAAGTAGGAATTTGGTCCAGAGGTAGGTGGCTGCCCTGGTTTTTTTCTTTAGTTCATGTAAGCATAAGACAACTAACATCTAAAATGTAAGTGATCTAGCTAAAGACATGGCTGATTAGATTGTGACCGAGCTAAAGTATGTTGCAGTTGGTATGCATGGAAGCTGTCCAGAGTGTGCATGAACACTTCTCCAATAGTTTTACTAATCTTACATTTTTCTGGCACAGACTCATTGAGTTGAAGTGTGAATTGGAAACATCCTGATGCATTAGGAAGGGAGATCTGTTTTTGGCCAGTTTGTTTCAGACTTTCGATATATTGCATAGGTTTAGTTTCAGAATGAGATTGGTGCAACCATTAATGTTCAGTGTAAGGGGAATCCATGTCAGATAAAGAACAGAACAGGCATTAGAATGTCTGGATTATTAGCTAAAACAAATGAAAACTGGAAAAATAAACATATTAGAGAGGTGAAATCTTAGCCCCTAATATTGAATCAGGAATAAGGAATTCGCCGAAATAGGCATGAGAAAAATAATGGCTTCTTTTTATTGATTAATTTTTTGGGATTTCGGTGTCACTGGCTGGCCACCATTTATTGCCTGTCTCTAAGTTGCCCTTCAGAAGGTGGTGGTGAACTGCCTTCTTGACCACCTGCTGTGGGTTGACCTACAATGCCATTAGGGAGGGAATTCCAGGAATTTGACCCACCTGATCTATTACCAAGTCAGGATGGTGACTGGCTTGGAGGGGAACTTGCAGGGGGTGATGTTCCCATTTATCTGCTACCCTTGTCATTCTAGATAGAAGTGGTCGTGGGTTTGGGAGGTGCTGCCTGAGGATTTTGGTGAATTTCTGCATTGCATCTTGTAGATAGTAAGCACTGCTGCTACTGAGCATTGATGGTGGAGGGAGTGGATGCTTGTGGATACAGTGCCAATCAAGCAGGCTGCTTTGTCCTGGATGGTGTCAAGCTTCTTGAGTGTCATTGGGGTTGCACTTATCCAGGTAAATGGGGAGTATTGTGTCACGTTTCTGACTTGTGCCTTGTAGATGGTGGACAGGCTTTTGGGAGTCAGAAGGTGAGGTATTCGTAGCCTGTGACCTACTCTTGTAGCCACTGCACTTATATGGTGAATCCAGTCGATTTTCTCATCAGTGATAACCCTCACGATGTTGATGGTGGGGAATTCAGTGATGGTAACACTATTGAATGTCCAGGGGCAGCGATTAGGTTGTTCTCTGATTGGTAATGGTCATTTACTTGCCACTTGTCAGCCCAAGTCTGGATATTATCCAGATCTTGTTGCATTTGGACATGGACTGCTTCAGTATCTGAGGATTTGCGAATGGTGCTGAACATTGTGCAATCATCATTCCCTTTATAATGGGAAGATCATCGATGACGCAGCTGAAGATGGTTCGGCCTAGGACACTATCCTGAGGAACTCCTGCAGAGATGTCCTGGAGCTGAGATGACTGACCTCCAACAACCACGACCATCTTCCTATGTGTCAGGTATGATTCTAACCCTGTTGGTCCCCTGATACCCATTTATTCCAGTATTGCTCGACTCCTTGATGCCACACTCGGTCAAAAGCAACCTTGATGTCAAAGCTGCCACTTTCACCTTACCTCTGGAATTCAGCTCTTTTGTCCATGTTTGAACCAAGGCTGTAATGAGATCAGGTACTGAGCGGCCCTGGTGGATCCCAAACTGGGTATCACTGAGCAGGTTATTGCTGAGCAGGTGCTGCTTGATAGCACAGTTGATGACACCTTCCATCACTTTACTGATGATTGACAATAGACAGATGGGGTGGCTATTGGTCGGGTTGGATTTGTCCTGCTTTTTATGTACAGGACGTACTTGGGCAATTTTCCACATTGTCAGGTAGATACCAGTGGTGTGACTATACTGGAGCAGATTGGCTAGGAGCATAGCAAGTTCTGGAGCATAAGTCTTCAGGACTATTACCAGAATGTTGTCAGGGCCCGTAGCCTTTGCAGTATCCAGTGCCTCCAACCGTTTCTTGATATTACGTGGAGTGAATTGAATTGACTGAAGACTGGTATCTGTAATGCTGGGGGACTACTGGAGGAGGCTGAGATGGATCATCCACTTAGCCCTTCTGGCTGACGATTTATGCGAAAGCTTCAGCCTTATCTTTTGCACTGATGTGCTGGGCTGTTCCATCATTGAGGATGGGAATATTTGTGGAGCCTCCTTCTCCAGTGAAAACTTTAATTATCTACCACCAGTCACAACTGGATGTGGCAGGACTGCAGAGCTAAGATCTGATCCGTTGGTTGTGGAATCATTTAGCTTTGTCTGTCACTTCCTGCTTATGCTGTTTGGTGTGCAAGTAGTCCTGTTTGGTGGCTTTACCAGGTTGACACCTCATCTTCAGGTATGCCTGGTACTGCTCCTGGCATGTCCTCCTGCAATCTCCATTGAACCAGGGTTGATCCCCTGGCTTGATGGTAATAGTTGAGTTGGGGTTATGCCAGGCCATGAGGTTACAGATTGCGCTGGAGTACAATTTTGTTGCTGTTGATGGCCCACTGTGTCTCATGGATGCCCAGACTTGAGCTGCTAGATCTGTTCAAAGTCTATCCCATATAGCATGGTGATAGTGTCACACAACATGATGGAAGTTATTCTCAATGTGAAGGCAGAACTTTGTCTTCACAAGGATTGTGCAGTGGTCGCTCTTACCGATACTGTCATGGATAGATGCATCTGCAGCTGGCAGATTGGTAAGGATGAGGTCAAGTATGTTTTTCCCTCTTGTTGGTTCCCTCACTACCTGCTGCAAACCCAGTGTAGCAGCTATGTCCTTTAGGACCCGACCAGCTCAATCGGTAGTACTGCTGCTGAGCCACTCTTAGCAGTGGACGTTGAAATTCCCCACCCAGGGTACATTTTGTGCCCTTGCTTGCCATCCTCAGTGCTTCCTCTCAAGTGTTGTTCAACGTGGAGGAGTACTGTGGTAATCAGCAGGAGGTTTCCTTGCCCGTGTTTAGCCTGAAGCCATGAGACTTCACGGGATATAGAGTCAATGTTGAGGACTCCCAGGGCAACTCCCTCCTGACTTTGTAGCACTGTACTGCCACTTCTGCTGGGTCTCTCCTGCTGGTGGGACAGGACGTATCCAGGGATGGTAAGGGTGGTGTCTGGGACATTGTCTGTAAGGTGTGATTCTGTGAGTATAACTATGTATGTCAGGCTGTTGCTTAGTTAGTCTGTGAGACAACTCCTCCCAATTTTGACTCTAGCTTCCAGATGTTAGTAAGGAGGACTTTACAGGGTTGACAGGGCTGTTTCTGCTATTGTCTTTTCCAGTGCCTAGGTCGATGCCAGGTGATCTGTCCAGTTTTATTCCTTTGAGACCCTATAGCAATTGGTACAACCGAATGGCTTGCTAGGCCATTTCAGAGGGCAATTGAGAGTCAACCACATTCCTGTTGTTCTGGAGTCACATGTAGGATAGACCAATTGAGGATGGCAGATTTCTTTCCTTGAAGAACATTAGTGAGCCAAATGGATTTTTCTGACAATCAACAATGGTTTCATGGTTATCAGTAGATTCTTAATTCCAGATTTTTTTCTTCTTCAAATTCCACCAACTGCCCTGGTGGGATTCAAACCTGGGTCCCCAGAACATTATCTGGGTCTCTGGATTAATAGTCTAGCGAGAAAACCACTACGCCATCGCCTCCGTTTAGTAGTAAATAAAATAACGGCCCCTGACAACCATGGCAAGCATCATGCAAGCAACTATTTGAACAAATAGTAATTGAAGTTTGTGTTGCAGATTATTTGGAGTCAAGGGCACAGTTGCAGCATTTGCTGACAACAAGGAGTTGATTGATAAATGGTCATTTGTCCATGAACCAATGAGAAAGACCTTTTGCCTGCTAACAACTATATGATTGATTCGTCCGTAACTGAACAGTTTGGAGCTGGGAATGAATTAGAGAGAAATATGTTCCTCCTCAGCTCAGGGGCGGTCTGTTTTCTGCACACAAAACTAATTTTAAAACTGAAGAAAACCAGTTTATCTTGCCCGCAATAGTTCTAAGCTGTGACTTTTAACCTAGACCTTTTATTAAAAAAATGGAACTTGCCATGTTGTGTCTCTTACCAACCAGTGGAAGCATCTGGAGAAAGAGACTGAAGCAACATGCTGGCCAACAGAAGAGCCTCAAGGATCCTCTTATCAAGAAAACCTGAGAACAAAGACTACTGAAGTGACTTTCCAGTTTTTTCCCCTCTGCTCATAATCTATTTACTCTGGGATAGTAGGAACTGCAGATGCTGGAGAATCTGAGAAGGGTCTAGGCCCAAAACGTCAGCCTTCCTGCTCCTCTGATGCTGCTTGGCCTGCTGTGTTCATCCAGCTCTACACCTTGTTATCATCTATTTACTCTGTTTGTCTTTGGGACAGAGAGTCTGTATGTGTAACATGGAGTTTATGAGGGGATTAGAGATTTAATTAGTAGCACTATATGCAATGGTTTATATTTTTTTTCTGTAGCTAGAGCATAATTGTAATAAATAATAATTCATGTTCAGCACAGAAACTTGGACTACTTTCTAACAACCTGAATGTAAAGATGTGCAAGATAGCAGCGGATTAGGATGTTCCTGTCAAAGCTCCTCTGCTCCACTTGTTCTTTTTCCCACGTTTTCCTTTTTTTCCTTTTTTGTCCCCTGTTTTTTTTCTTCTTCTCTCCCCTTAGCACTGGAGCCGGCAGTAAGTCCAGAGCAGCGAGCCCTTATGTCCCAGAACACCGCAAACAGCGAGCCCTGCGACAGCGGGTTGGCTGCGAGCCCCAGAGCAGCGCGGGGAAGAGTCCCGCAGCAGCACATGTGGAAACAGCCCCGGAGCATCGTGCAGGCAGCAAGCATAAACCAGCGGCATAAGCGGGAGCAGGCAGCCGGAGGCGGTGACGGAGGGGCCGTGTCCCTGGAACCACAGGGTGCTGAGGTACGAATCCCAGTGCAGCGTGATTTACCTGGTTACTGTTGAGTGCCAGTGAGGAGCAGACTGGAGACTGGAGCAATGCGGGACATGGGCCTAGCACCACATGCTGAACAGCTTTATCAGATTGTAATTTAAAATCTTTTCACTGTGTTGTAACTACGTCTGTAAGTAATGCTTATACTTTCCTTTAATCTTCTTTGTGTAAGACCACTTTTTTTTTTACTCTGTAAGATTTGTACCTAGTTTCTTGTACCTAAGATGTGGGCAACTAGGGAGAAACTTGCCCACATAATTTATTTTCTCCATGATTTTTATTGACTTTTAAAACTTTCCCAATTCTGTGGCTTGCCACTAATTTTGCCAGTGCTTTTGTTTCTTTCAATTTGATATTATCTTTAACTTCCTTAGTTAACCGTGATCAGTTTATCCCCTTTCTAAAGTCCTTCTTCCTCACTAAAATATATCTTTGCTGAGAGTCATATAAACTGTTTTCTTAAATGTCTGCCATCATTCATCATATAGCTTTTCTGCTAAACTTTCTTTTCCCAGTCCACCCCAGCCAACTAAGCCCTCATCGTTATGTAATTGACCTTACTTAAGTTTTTAGCACAGTTGTTTCTGGCTGATGTTCCTCACTCACACTGACTGCTACATTTAGCTATGTTGTGGTCACTGTTCCATAGGTTCTGTTACTCTGTGATCATTTATTAATCTTGCCTCATTACCAGATCTAAAAGAACCTAATCCCCTTGGTAGAATTCACAACATATTGTTCTAGGAAAGTAATCTGATTGCACTCCATGAATTTTTCTGTGTTTCCATTTGCCAATTTGATTTTCACATGGTCCCCTCATTATCTTAATTTTTTTCATTCCTCTTAATTTTTTTTTCACCTATGGGCCATGGTCGTCAGGGGCTGGCCATCCATTTACTTATTATTGTCCCTAGTTGCCCTTGAGAAGGTGGTGGTGAGCTTCATTTTTGAACCACTGCAGCCATGTTCTTTGATTGCCCCACAGTGCCCTTGGGGATGGAATTCCAGGATTTTTACCCAGTGAAAGTGAAGGAATGGCAATATATTTCCAAGTCAGGATGGTGAGCGGCTTGGAGGGGGAACTTGCAGGTGGTGGTGTTCCCATGTATTTGCTGCCCTTGTCTTTCTAGATGGAAGTGGTAGGAGGTTTGGAAGGTGTTATCTAAGTATCTTTGGTGAATTTCTGCAGTGCGTCCTGTAGATAGTACACACTGCTGCTACTGAGGTGGAGGTAATGGATGCTTATGGTGTCACTCAAGCAGGCTGCTTTGTCGTGGATGGTTGTCAAGCTTCTTGAGTGTTGTTGGAGCTGCACTCAATCAGGCATGTGTGGGGTATTCCATCACACTCCTCACTTGTGCCTTATAGATACTGGACAGGCTTTGGGGACTCGAGAGGTGATTACTTGCCACATGGAGAGCAATCAGATTACTTTCCTGGAACAATATGTTGTGAATTCCACCAAGGGGAGTAGGGTCTTTTAGATCTGGTAATGAGGCAAGATTAATAAATGATCACAGAGTAAGAGACCGTATAGAACATTCGGAGGCTCTGACCTGCTCTTGTAGCCACTGTATTTATGTGGCAAGTCCATTCCAGTTTTTGGTCAATGATAACCCCCAGGATGTTGATAACGGGGGATTCAGTGATGGTAGCACCATTGAATTTTAATGAGCAGTGGTAAGATTGTCTTTTGTTGGAGATGGCCATTGCCTGGCATTTGTGTGGTGCGAATGTCACTTGCCACTTGTCAGGCCAAGTCTGGATATTGTCCAGATCTTGTTGCATTTGAACATGGACTGCTTCAGTATTTGAGGATTTGCGAATGGTGCTAAACATTGTGCGATCATCGGCGAACATCCCCACTTCTGATCTTATGATGGAGGGAAGATCATCAATGAAGCAGGTGAGGATGATTGGACCTCAGACACAACCCTGAGGAACCTTTGCAGAGATGTTCTGGATCTGAGGTGACTGACCTCCAACAATGACAACCATCTTCCTATTTGTCAGGTAAGATTCCAATCAGTGGGGAGTTTTCCCACTGATACCCATTGATTCCAGTTTTGCTAGAGCTCCTTGATACCAAACTCAGTCAAATACAGCCTTTATATTACTCTCACCTCCAAAATTCAGCAGTTTTGTCCACATTTGAACCAAGGCTGAATGGCCCTGGCAGAATCCAAACTGGGTGTCTTTGAGCAGGTTTTTGCTGAGCAGGTGATGTTTATGTGGTTTCCAGAAAAGCATTGATAAAGTCACTCATTGACAATATTTAGCCAGTAGTGTCTTTTAGATGATTGGATAGAAAACTGCATTTACAAATTTGTGGTTCAAAATGCCAGTAGCATTGTTGATGGAAGCATAAAAGTACAGAGAAATAGTAGATTACATGAAGGAGCAGGAATTTGGTAAATCAATTTCAAAGGAGGAAAATGTGACATTATCGACTTTGGACTGGAAAACGAAGGAGAAAGCAAGGTACTTTCTTAATGGAGAAAAAAGCCAGAAGCAGTAGAGGCCCAAAGAGACATTGTTTGTAGATTGTTAAAGCATCATGAGCAGATTCAAACATAATCAAAATTTAATAGAATGGTTCTATTTTATCCAAAGGACCAGAATACAACTGAATAAAAGCTGTCTTAAATCTATTAAAAGGCCCTGGTTAGACCACACCTTGAGCACTGTGAAAAGTATGGACACTACATGTTATGATCTTTGAGCATGTGCAACCGTGTTTTATCAGTATGATATCTGGACTTTGAAGAGAAATTATCATACATACAGTCACAGAGTCACACAGTCACAGCATGGAAACAGACTCTTATATTCCAAATCATCCATGCCAAAGTTTCCCAAACTAAACTTGTCCCATTTGCCTGCTTTTAGCCCGCATCCCTCTAAACATTTCCTAGTCACGTACCTGTCCAAATGTCATTTAAATGTTGCAACTGTTAAGTTCTGAAGTACAACATTGATTTGAAGAGCAACACCTAATATTTCAAATTGGTACTTTACACCCCTTTTACACTCTATCCCAAGTTCAATAAATTTCAGCTAACTGCTAACACCATACTTTTTGGACAGCAGCTATTGGTGCTGATAATGCTATTCCAATTTCCACCTTCTCTGGTTTCCATGTTCTGTTTCCTTGTCTCCCCATCAACTCTTGCCTTACACCACTTCCATGTTGTCAGTTAGTTCTGACTTGGATCATATCACAGACCTTCCCTTTTGTTCTTTTCTTCCTACTCTTCCCACATCTGTGCTTCCTTAAACTCTGTTAACACTAAATTTTCCAGTTCTGTTGAAAGGTCATTGAACTGAAATATTAATCCTGTTTCTCTCTCCACTGATGCTGACCGACCTGCTGGATATCAATGCTGCAAACGTTAATGGCTCTGTGGAACAGTAATGAGACTGGGAAACAATATCATTAGAACTAGAAACTACATGCTAGTTTACAGGATGCAGTAAAGGATTTGTGAATATTGTGGAATCAGTCAATTTAGCATGGTAGTGCAAATTACAAGACAACTTGGAGCTCATTGGTTTTAGGGAGCATTGTTTGTATTTCTCAGTGTAATATTCCAGCAAGGACGTCTGGTACTGCAATAGATGCAAAGAGCTACCCATTCATTACCTGACGTCAGATACCCAATCTACCAGAGGCTAAATAAACAGCTTGCTTACAAACAGCAAGAGGAAAACAACAAGTTAATCTTCAAATATTCAAAAACCTTTTTTAAAAAAAAACCTTTAAAATGCGTGGGCAGGCTCAACCTAAAAAAAAGGCTTACTAGGGCCCCAAAATGATAATGAGGCCTGTGATGGATCTTGGGAGCAGGTAAGTGAATAGTAAGATCAGATGTTCAGAGGGTGAATACAGAATGTGTAGAATGGACAGCATAGGAGTTTCATGCCTGTCTGGCACACCTATTTGGCAAGAAAATCAATTGAGGGATACAGTCTAATTAACTGTATTTGAACTCATGGGATGGCAGAATCATCTTTTCCAGTCCTGTTCATTTCTATGCTTTAACAAAATACTGGAGCAGTATAATTCATAAAACATAGTTTCATTTCCATTTCACACAGTGAAGAACAAGTTAAAAATAATTTCATTCTCAAGAAGGGTCACTCAACCTGAAACATTAATCTGATTTCTCTGCACAGATGCCACGAGACCTACTCAACGTCTCCAATTTGTTTTTGCTTTTGATTTAGATCATCCGCAGTTTTGAGTTTTTAAAAATCATTTGAGATATATTTGAAACAGTAGATTTGCTGCCATTGTAAATATCGCTGAAGTGCAACAAATTAAAAATGTCTTTTTTTAAAAATGCAGTGGTTATTCCATCTCCAGATCTTGAAACAAAGTTACTTGTTTTTACAATAATTTAGACGGTTAAGGGATGATTTGATTTAAGATTAATTTATCAAAGGGAAAATACTTGAATAAAATTACTTCTGGTGGGAAAATATAATCCCAGTGCATGCAATCCAAAATTAGAGCCAGATCTTTCAGGATTGAAATTAGGAAACATTTCTATACACAGGCAGTGTTAGAAGTTTCAAACACATTCTTTTGCACATCAGAATTGATGTTAGATTATTTGTAAGTCTTCATACTTTGATAGACTTTTACTATCATTGGAATAAAGTGGTAGGGGAAAGGTGCAGGTATAGAGTTAGGTTACCGAGCATAACAAGGTGTGGAGCTGGATGAACACAGCAGGCCAGGCAGCATCAGAGGAACAGGAAAGCTGATGTTTGGGTCTGGACCCTTCTTCAGAAATGGGGGAGGGGAAGGGGGCTCTGAAATAAATAGAGAGAGGAGGAGGCGAGGAAAGAAGGTGGATAGTGGAGCAGATAGGTGGAGAGAAGACGACAGGTCAAGGAGGCGGGGATGAAGCCAGTACAGGTGAGTGTAGGTAGGGAGTTGGGATGGGGTTGGTCAGTGAGGAGGGCGGGGTGGGTAGGTGGGAGGGAAGACTGACAGGTCAAGGAGGCGGGGATGAGGCTAGTAGGTAGAAAGTGGGGGTGGGGTTTGGTCAGTGAGGTGGGAGGAGCGGATAGGTGGGAGAAAAGACGGACAGATCAAGGAGGCGGGGACGAGATGGGCTGGTCTTGGGATGTGGTCAGGGGGTGGGGAGATTTTGAAGCTTGTGAAGTCCACGTTGAGTCCACTAGGTTACAGAGCACCTGTCTCATGGAGAGCGCAACATGCCAAATGTGTTCTCAAATTGGCAAAGATAGTTGGCCCCCAAACAGCAAATTTGATACATTGTGTGGGATGCCAGTAATGATAGGACATGCAGAAATGGGTAGTTGGAGCCAGAAGGACAGAGTATTTCTGTGGTTAAAGTATTAACATTTTGAGGGAATTTTTTAAAAAGTGTCAGCATTCACCTTTTCTCAGAAGATAACCTCCCAATGCCGGGAACCAGTTAACTGAACATACGCTGAACTGCTTCAAATATAATTTATATCCTTTCTTAGGGATACCAAAACTGTACACAGTCCTCAAAATGTTTCACTAATTCACTGTATGGGGATATGCTGTTCCCCTTGCAATAACTGGAAACATTCCATTTGCCTTCTTAATCACTTGCTGTACAGTGCTTGCACACTAACTTGTGCACACAAATACACATTTTTCCCTATTCTCACCACCTAGCTGTGCAATGGGGGTGTATTTGCTCTGTTCCCTCTGTTTGTAGGCTCTGACTTTGCAAGGACTGCAACAACACATGCTAAAGCTAAACAACTGAGGTAAGGTTTATTTCTTGCACTCTTAGATGTGGGGCAGGTGGAGGGAAATGCTTCACAACACACAGGCACACATACAAACCCAAACTGATCTACATTTTGATCTGAAGAACCAAGATCATCATCATCTATTGTATGAATGTCATCTGTAATTAACAGAGCTACCCCTTTACCTTATTCTAGCTTTGTTCTTCCTAACTGCCATGTACTTTTTGAATATTCAGGTGCAGGTTTTAATTATCTTGCATCCGTGTTTGTATAATGGCTAACAAATTGTACATATTTAATTCTGTTTGTGATGTCAATTCATGTGTTTGAACGCATGTAGCATTGGTAACAGACACAGAGTTCTGAGTTCTTACTGTTTCTTGTGACCTCTAGGTTTACCTGTTGATGCTCTCTTAGATTTGTATAATCAGTCAGACCATGGAGGGAAGGGACAATTGTTTCACTTAATACTTTCTTACCTCTTCTTGATTTAATTTATCACATTTTCTCAAACCTGATTTCTCAGCCCTACTATCTAATTTAAACCCCTCTCTGCCACCCCGGTTATACAACTTGCCAGAACGTTAATCCCAGCACTGTTCAAATGAAGACCATTGCAACAATACAACTCTAACCTTCTGCAATACTGGTGCCAGTGTCCCATGAACTGAAACTCATCAAAATTGACCAGTTAGTTACCAAGTTGGTAATAACTCCCAAAGAAGAATTACAAACAAAATTTCACTTTAACATGAACATGAATCAGAATCATTGTAAATTAAACATTAATTAACACACAAATATTATTTCAAATAAAAAGGTAAATTGTACTTTAAGTAATCAATGCAAGCAAGGTGCAGGCCCACAAATGCCCATGCTGCTTTCCACATAATTGTGGGCATCAAATGCAACTTAGTTTGATACATCAGATCTGTCACTCAATGAGATAGTAGGAACTGCCGATGCTGGAGAATCTGAGATAACAAGGTGTAGTAGAGCTGGATGAACACGGCAGGCCAAGCAGCATCACAGGAGCAGGAAAGCTGACATTTGATCTTCCCAGTGTAGCAGAATCTGTTTGGTGAGCAGTGAATAAATTGGAACAAGAACAACTGAATTATTGTTACACCTGGAAGTATTATTTAAGGCCTAAGAGAATGTGAATGGATTTGGCAAGAATGCAGGTATTACATCTTCTACACGAATTCGTGTTGTGAAACCTGAAAGTGATTTTGGGAAGGGTAGACTAAGGTGTGTAGAAAACAGTGCCTTTGGAATACTGAATGGAAAAAGCAGGGGGAAGATGTGTCTGGCGGTACATGGTGGTGGAAATGATGAGGGATCATATGGGGGCTAGTAAGATGAAAGGTAAGGATAATGCTACTGTACTTCTGGGAGGTAGGGGGAAGAATAAGAACATTACAGGAAATGGAATGGGTATGGTTGTGGCCCTGTCAATCATAATTTGGGAAAATCTTCAGTTGAGGAAAACCAAAGACTTATCACATACAATGTTATACTTTTAAGTAGTTTTCATGGTTTACTCTTTAAATTCATGCAATAACTCCAGAGAGGCCAGTATAATGTCACCAAGTCACCCCTTATTTACACGTGCATAGTACTAGACAGTGGTCTGGCTTCCCCAGAGCCAGCTCTGAGTGACAGGATATCAGACAGTCCTGTTTATATCTGTCAGCCAGGGTTCCCTGATAGGGGATGTTAATCTGGTCCAGTGAGGGAACTCGTTCTGTGAGATCCACCTGGCTGACCTCGTTACAATCACTATGGTGGTGACAATTCTTGGTGATGATCAGTTTTTTTAGTTTTGCTGATGTTGAGAGATTGTTTTCATTGCACCATGCCACCAAGCTCTGCATAACAGCCTGGTATCGCAACTGTACTGCCCAGGACTGTAAGAAACCATAGAAGGTAGTGTGCACAGTCCAGACCATTACAGGAGCCAACCTTCCATCCATGGACTCTATTTAGATGGCTTGCTGCTGCGTGAACGAGAGATGGCAAGCTGGCCACCAAACCTATTTTATTTAGCTTCCTGAAAATATACCCAGTGGAAACATATAATATCCAGCCCCAAGTGTCTATATGCCATTTGACTGAAACCCATAACGCCACAGACAGCTTTTGTCCTCCCAGGAATCATATTGATTGATTGATTTATTGTCATGTGTATCGAAATACAGTGAAAAGCTTTGTTTATGAGCGGTACAGGCAGATCACTGCAAGCAAAGGATGTACAAATCGAAAAGACTTAGAGCCATACAGGTTACATTGTAGGTTACGTTACTTGAGGCTAGAGTCCATTCAACAGTCTGATAACAGCCTGAAAGTAGCTATTCCTGATCCTGTTTGTGCGTGTGTTCAGGTTTCTGTATCTTCTGCCTGACGGAAGAGGTTGTAGGAGGTCATTACCAGATGTGATGGGTCTTTGATGATATTGACACGGCTAATCAGCAGGTCTCACTCGTGTTTCTTTTCCTTAGCAGGGACATTGAAATGCCTCAAAGTAAAACTACATAAATCAGTAGAAATCAGGATCAAAGATAATGCTATATTTTCTGTACACATGCTTCATGGGTTTGGTCTTCACTCATTTTTCTGAAAATACTTGAATAGACTTCCAGCAGCAAGGCACACACTAATGATTCTTTGGTCTTCAATTTTCCATAACAAGCTTTGTTCTAAGACAGGAGTTCCATTCTTACCAACACTCTGGTTGGTGGTAACTCTAAAGCATTAATTTTGTTCTACCTGGCATTGAACACCTCATCGAAGTCTGACTTCCTTAGAGTCTGCAAGGAGCAAGAACTGCAGTTCCTTCCTTTGTGTCCAGGTTTTAAACCTCACTTTTGATAGGGCTTGACAACGGGCCATCTATCCCCATAGCAATTTAGTTGCAAAGATATGTTACTAAGCAAATTTCAGTGCAACTTCATACCATCCCCCATTCCAGGCTACTCTGGTTTTCTTTAAACGTACCATTTAAACTGTAACTGTCTTAAAAATTCTAGCAATCATAACATCTCTCCCCAAAAAATGGAATGTTATTAACATAATTTTCTGTACCACTATCAAAATTTAAAAAATTGCAAATATCTATAATAGTACAGAGTAACAGTCTTGTTGAATTTGGGGTCCCTTATAAGTGAATTTTCCTTGTATTTAAGGTGTAGCATGAGATTTCATTTAACAGCTAGTAGCATATAAAAATAGTATTTTGTTTTCACATGCTTAAATTTTGGAAAATTAAGGAGAGAATTACAAAATAATCTGAAGTCACGAAGCACAAGGCTAGCATTGACGGTTTAGCTGGCACCAAACACAACCAGAATTCATTCTGAGATCTCACTTTTCTGGTAGTAAGATCAGCATGGATCATAACATTCACTACTTTACATTCACATTTTTTTTTTCTTCAACTTCTTGGTCCTCCTTTCCTGAAATGTGAAATTCTCCCAGTCCTCAGACTCAACTTTTTTTGGCAACTTTATGTGCCTCCTTCTTTGATCTAATGCTACTTTTAATTTACCTTGGTTGCCATGGCACTCTCATTTCTCCTTTTGCGTGCTTTTGACTTACAAGCAAAACCAAGCATTGATTCTTTAAATGCAAGCCATTGCCGATCTGCCATCAAACCTCTTACTGTATTTTTCTAATCTACTAGAGTCAACTTTCTCCAAGCTCGTACCTTCATTGGTGCACTTGTTTTAGGTTTAAGACCCAGGTTTTGGATTGAACTGCAACTTTCCCAAACTTAATGGAAACTTCTATCATGCTAAGGTCACTATTCCCTAAAGGTTCTTTTCTAATAAAATTATCAATTAACCCTTTCTCATTTTGTGATACGAGATCTAATATAGCCTGTGTTTGGTTCCTCAACTTATTGCTCAGAAAACTCTCAAACACATTCCAGAATTCTTCCTCCACAGCATTGGTGCTCATTAGATTTAGCCAGACTTTTTAGATTGAAGTCATCTGTGATTACTGCATTCCCCTAGCTACATGCAGTTATAATTTTCTGAATAATATCATGGTCTACATTATCACTACTATTTGTGGCATATAAACCACTCCCACCAATGCTTGCTGCCCTTGTTGCTTCTTACATCCACCCAGATTCTGCATCCTGCTCTTCTGATTGGAGATCTTCTGCCATTGATATATTCATCCTGTCTGTTATTGTTACCACCTTCTTCTCCATGTTTTGCTTCTAAACGTCAAACAATCTGTCTGCCTCACGCACCCTTCAACCACATATCTGTAATGGTAATTAATTCTTAACATTTTATTTCTACCAGCTGTCAAATCGCCTACCTAGTTGCAAATGCTTCATGCATTCAGAGTGCTTTCAATTATGTCTTTTTAAAATTCTTCTATAATTTGACCTTGGTTGATTCTAGAATTTGTTTCTGCTGCTTTCACTTTAATTTACAGATTTCTATTTCCCATAACTAGCTTTGTTTTACTGCATCTGAATTCCCTCGTAAGTTCCAAACCGCCTAACAAGCTATTTAAACTCTCCCCAACAGCACGAGCAAATCTCCCCACAAGGATCGAAGTCTCTGCTAAGGTGTAACCCATCCTCCTTGTACAAGTCCTATCAACTGAGTCCAAAAATCTAAAGCCTACTGCAACGTTTTTCCAATAAATGTTTATTTGCTCATTTTCCTATTTCAATACTGACTAGCATGTGGTACTGGGAGCAATGCTGAGATTACTGTCCTGGAATCCTGCATTTCAGTCTTTTGCCTGCGTCTCTAACTTGCCAATTAGGACCATGACTTTTGGCTTTTCACTTTCGCCAAAAGAATGCTGCTGCTCTGTGACATCCTTGACCCTGACACCAGTGAGGGAACATGCCATCCACAAGTCACATTTATGGGCACAGAAGTAATTTGCCCTAAGCTATTGAATCATCTGCCACAATTGCCCTCCACCATCTCTGCACCCACCTCCACCCCTCAACCTTTAGCTGCATAGCTAAACCACTGACTGTGTCACAAACTTGGCTCTTGCTAGATTTCTCTGATAAACCATAACCCTGCTCAGTATCCAAACTAAAAAACTAATTAGTAAGATACTTAAACTGCGTCAGGGGACCCTTGAACTACATGCCTGAACTTACTGGACTACCGACTAATCATCATTCCCTCTCTGATTACCTGGAATTTAAATAGAATAATCTGAATGTAGCATTTCATTAAAGGTTCTGAGGAAGAGTCACTTGACCCAAAATGTTGACTTTGATTTCTCTCCACAGATGCTGCCAGACCTGCTGAGCTTTTCCAGCAATTTCTGTTTTTATTTCATTAAATATATTATCCATGTACTTCTCAGCTTGCCAGATGCATCATAGCAACTTCAGCTGCTGCTCAAATTCAAAAACTCAAGTTTAAGTTTATGCAGCTGAAGATACTTCTCACACGTGATTGTCGGGGCTGTACAAAGAATTCCCGACTCCCCACGTGCCACAGGATGGGTATTCCATGCAGTCGAGCTGTCCTGCAATATCTTAAACATACTTTCAGACTATTTACCTTGAACTGGAGAAAAGAAAGCAGAGAATAAAATTACTCACTAATCAGCTCCAATGAATCTAACTCTGTCTCTGACTGCCTGTCTTGGTGTTGTTTTCATGCCTGCTCTTCTAGGTGTTGCTGACTGCCTCAAAGTTCTCCTGTCACCTGTTTCTGTAGGTGCTGCCAATGCCTGTTTCAGTATCCACTCAATTGCTCATCTCAATAACAGCTTGTAGTAACAACCAACTACATATGACAACTAGGATTTAAAATTCAGTTTGGGTGAGTTCTTAAAGGTCCTATATTCTAATATTATTACTGACTTTGCTTTCTACCTATTGCAGAAGATCTCCTTTCTAATTTTGTAAAGATTATACAGTTTTTCTGCATCATTGAAGATTGTATTCTTGGTTTGATCTGGTTCACCTTGTCAGGTACAACAGTTTAATCCAGGTGTTGAACTTTTAACAATCTTTGACTCACCCTTATAACAATATCTGGTTAGAAATAAAGGTTTCATTTGAGGAATAAGCAAAACTAATTAGATAGGACACATAGGCATTAAAACCATTTAAAGATTTTTTTAAAAATGTAGAAATTAACCATTTGAAGACAGCATCACAGTTAGTAAGAAAACCCAGAAAGGTCCACATTGAAATTATGATATATCGAGAAGGGGATATAGGGACAGCACACATATTCTATTAATCAAGCACAGGCAACAAAATATACAAACAATAGTTTAATCACTGTAAAGAGGGTCTGGAAGAAATATGGCAATATCACACCTAAGCATGAAATAATATCTTAATTATGGGAAGAAGATTGTATGGAACCATCCAACTGAAAAGAGATGGTAAATATCCTTATTACATTAATACCATTAGAAATCGAGCTAAGACAACGCCTACAAAGAAAGAGAAAAAGAGTGTCTTTGCTGATAAAAGAAACCTTAATTATCATTTAAGGATTAAAAGAATGAGATGAAAACAATATCCGTATAAGAATGTAAAATATCACGAATAATGCGACGAGATAAAAGCTCAACTTCATAAGAGAATCCTGATCAAATAATTAAGGAATAACATTAAACGATACAGCATCACATAAAAGTGGAAGAAACCTATACGGACAGTTAATACCCATATTTGCAAACCAAGAGGAATCTGAATAATATAAAAATATGACTCCATCACTGAAATTTCAGAAGTATTAGAAAATCTCAGATAATGCTTCTCAAAAGGTATTTTCTCCACCAGAAGATGTTTTACTTGCACGGAGCTTTTCGGCAAAACTTTAAATGTTGACGGATATTCTATTCTAAGATGTTATGAGATATTCTTGAATAGTTATGTATAACTTTAAACTGGAATCTAATAAATTTGATATTACATCTTTTAATAGTTCTTAGCTGTATACTTAGCTACTTAGAGTGTATTACTTGTTAATTTTTGTTAATAAAATTATAAAAGTAGTAAGTCATTTATTCTTTTTTGCAACTGAAAAAATCCCTACACTTTACATACTCCTTAAATGGTGAGGAGTTTATTGTAGAGAGAGAAAAATCCCAGACCTTTAAAATATCTTCAGTATTTATATATTAGCTAAGGATTATTAAAATTAAGCTGGCTATTTGGAGGAAGGTTACATTCTTGGGCAAATTCTTCCCCTAGGAATCGTTATGTCAGTCCTATAGACAAGTCTAAGTCTTTGTAGGATTGGCTACCTTGATCTCGGTTGTCAGAAGTTATTAGGGAAATACTCCTGGTTCTGTATTAATTCTAAATTAGAGTTAAAAGCACTCTATCACTTCACACCGTTCAAGCTTTATCTGTTAATAATGAAAAAATCTGTAAAATGTCAATCACACACATTTGAATTGTCCTAATTCTGTTTAAATGCAATATTTGATTTTATTTTTAAATTCATTTTCATGATTTAAAAGTTCATTGTTCTATTCTGAGAGATGCAGGTTTAACACTGCCTCATTTTGTGTAATTAGTTTATTCTTTTGTCAAGTAAATCTCCTTTAGCTACTTTGAGAACTTTGTGGGTGATCAGACACAAAAATATTGATACTCTTTCTAGTACATTCACGTTGTTTTGAATTCTCTTTATTCTTAATATTCCAATTGAATAGAAGTTTGTCCAGTTCTTATCCAGATTGATAGTTTCATTATTTATATTTAATTAATCATTTAATTTATCTTTGGGCACGCAAATTCCCTTGCAGCTGTAGTTTATCTGTATTTGGTTAAAATGGATTTTTTTTTATTCATTCGTGGCACATGGTCATCACTGGCTGGGTCAGCATTTATTGCATGTCCCTGATTGCCCTTGTGGTAGTGGTGGGGGGCTGCCTTCTTGAACCATTGCAGTTCATACACTGTAGGTTGACCCACAATGCCATTAGGGATGGAATTGCAGGATTTTGACCCAGCAACAGTGAAGGAATGGCAATCTATTTCCAAGTCAGAATGGAGAGTGGCTTGGGGTGGAATTTGCACGTGGTGGTGTTTCCCATGTATCTGTTGCCCTTATCCTTCTAGTTGGAAGTGAGTGTGGCGTTGAAAATTGCTGTTTAAGGATCTATGGTGAATTTCTGCAGTCCATCTTGTAGATAGTAGCAGCAGTGTGTTCTAAGCGTTGCTGGTGGAGGGAGTGGATGTTTGTGCCAATCAAGCATGCTGCTTTGTCCTGGAGGGTGTCAAGCATCTTGAGTGTTATTGGAGCCGCACCCCTTCTAGGCAAGTGGGAAGTATACCATCACACTCCTGACTTGTGTCTTGTGGACAGGCTTTGCAGAGTTAATAGGTGAGTTACTCGCTGCAATATTCCTAGCCTCTGACTGCTCTCGTAGCAACTGTGTTTATAGGTTGAGTTGAGTTTCTGGTCAAGGGTAACACTAGGATGCTGAGAGTGGGGGAATTGAGTAATGGTAATACCATTCAATGTCAAGGAGTGGTGGTTAGATTTGTTAGCCAGAGGCTGCAGAGAGAGAGAGAAAAAAGGTATAAGCTGCTGACATCGCTGCCTGGGGAGGCATTAGCCAGAGGCTGCAGAAAAATAAAGAGAGAGAGAGGGGGGGATACCAGCCGCTGACATCGCTAACACGACGTACTGAATGCAAAGATGCTGACACCAAGAAAGCAGCAGCTTGTGAGCTAAAAATGACCTGTGCCAAGGTGCTAGTTTGAGCCGATTTAAACCGATTTGAATTAACTAAGTTCTGCAAAAACTAAGAAAGATGAGGCAATGCAAAAACATTATTTGGACGACAAGTAATGAGGTAATACTACCCAAGTCCCCGGGCCAGGGCCAATAAGGTAAATGCATGCAATAAGTGAATTAGCCTGAGCCAACAGGAAGAAGACAGCATGACTTGAGAGAAATAAGAGAAAGAATAAAAAGAAGACCCTTGGGGGATGCAGCCAGCAAAATCTCCAGAGACCAACCATCGCAGAAGCAGACCTTGCGTCAAGGACGTGGTGATGACATCGAGTACAGTGCCCGGCCAGCGTCAGCCCTCATCAGCAGCTGTAGCTATTCTGATCGGGTATTAGCTTTTATATTCTGTAACTACATGGGGAGTGTCAGAGAACCCTAATGGGTATATAAATTGGTCCTGTTTCAGTTTAGTTCTAGTTTTGTGATAAAAATATTTAAGCAACATGTGTCTTGTTTAATACACTAATAAAGTAATTTGTGAGGTCATGACAATTGACTCTTCTGTCTGAATTGGCTGATAACGAGAGCCATTGTTCTCTGGGCTCCTTACATCAGATTGTCTCTGTCTCTAATTTGAGGTCGTCATTGCTGGTGGCATTTTTGTGGCACAATGTTTCTTGCTACTTGTCAGCCCAAGCCTGGATATTGTCCAGATTAAATTGCATTTGAACATGGACTGTTACAGTGTCTGAGTAGTCGTGAATGGTGCTGAACATTATGCGATCAGCAGTGAAATCCCCACTTCTAACCTTATGGAGCTAATCTTCTTCAAAGCAATGCCTTCCTTTGTTTTACCATTTAGCTCCTGAGTACTGTTGCTGTCTGTTTTATCATCTCTTGCTCAGGTTCTACATGCGTGTAATTTTGACAGAAATTGCTGGAAAAACCCAGCCAGTCTGGCAGCATTTTCTATAGGTCACTGGACCTGAAATGTTAACTCTGCTTTCTCTCCACAGATGCTGCCAGACCTGCCAAGTTTTTCCAGCAATTGTCTGTTTTTGTTTCTGATTTCCAGCATCCAGTTTTTTTTTGTTTAGTGTAATTTAGACAGCTTTAGTTTTTCTCCAGCTGCTATTAACTCTCATGTCTGGTTTTCCAATGCCCTTGAACTATAGTAGTCTAAGCTTCTGACTTATTTTATCACCTTTAGTTGAAACAGCAGGATTATAGAAAGTACTAGATTTTTGTACATCTCCTATATCCTTAAAATATTAATTTGCTTGCTTGCTTTACTGGCCAAAAATGCAAGTATTTTATCCTGAAACACGCTTTTATAAACTTTTCTAATTTTATGCTCCAACAGCAAGTATATTAGAATCTATTGATGTGTCACATGTTCCACCTTCTGGACAGCATTTTCTTTAGATATACTATGCTATCCCACAACTACCAAAGTCTTGCTTTTTAATTTCCAACAATCAGTTTTACATGCCCTTTTATCACAAAAATAGCATGTTTTTTTCCTTGAATAATACTTATCCGCTACATTGTCTTTAATTAGCCTGAGGACTATCTTTTCATTTTTGATATCTTCCTTGCTGTAACCAAAATTCTGCTGTACATCAAATCTCTTATCTCTCCAATTTCTGTATTGGTTTACAAAAGAATGGGTTGCTGCTAATATGCTTATAAATCTAAGACCTTAGAAACTTTATAGTCTTCCTGATGAACCCTCATTCTCAAAGGGACCCTATTTTAAAGTTAGCATTTACTTCTTTTCAAAATCTTGTGATTCTTTGTAGATGCATTCCATTCATCAAGTATAATTTCCTTTGGTCCTGCAAATTCTGCAAAGTTTAATCCTGTTTCTTAAATTTCTAAACTCGTGCCTGTAACCTTCTGGGACTCGTGCACTGAGAATAACAGTTTTCGTTAGTTTGTATATCAGAAAGAGTCAGGTACACCTCCTTTGCCATCCCTGTGAACTTTCAGTTGTTGATGCCTTTATAGAATTATTTTTCCCAAATGATTCAAAATACATTTCAATTCCTTCTCACTGAATTTAGGAATGAAATTTGTATTCTTTTTCAAATCAAAACCAGGAGATAAATCTGAGACATCAAGATTACCAACTAACATCTGTTCATGTAATCAAAGTCTAACTCCATTGAGTTCAAAATTCCTTTCTAATTAGTCTCATGCGTTTTGCTCTCTCTCTCTCTCTCTCTCTCTCTCTCTCTCTCTCTCTCACTCATGTACTTTCCCTTTGATATTCAAGGTTTTCTGCTTCTTTTTGGCCTTTGAAACTTGAATTAAGTTCTTGCATTTTTTTTTCAAATCCAAATTCATGTCTTCATCTCTATCTAATCCACATTTATTTTCATTTCTGACTCCAATTTTGTTACTTCTCTTGTAATGCAATTCTAGCTAATTCGACTGGAATGCCATCAGGATCATCCCTTTCACAGAATCACAGAACTGTTATGGTGCAGGAGGCCATACAGCACCAGTTGTTCAAATGAACAGCATTATCTGCTGCCAGTTTCCTAAATTTTCCCTATACCCTTGCATATTATTTCTATCCAAATAATCATCCAATACAGTCTTGAATGTCTAAATTTAACCTGCGTCCACCACAATTCCAGGCAGTGAATTCCATACCTTAACTACTCATTGGGTGAAAACTTTTTTCACACATACACTTGCTCCTTTTTTAAATCTATTTCCTCTAGATTCTTGATCTTTAAGAAGTGAGAACAGCTTCTCCCTATCTATTCTATCCAACCTGCTCATGATTTTAAAAACCTCTGTCAAATCTCATCTTAGTGTTCATCTCTCCAAGGAAAATGGTCCCAAATTCTTCAATTTATCCTCAAGACTGAACTTTCTCATCCTAGGAACCATTCTTCAAGTTTCATGTACAGAGACGATACTCCAACCATTTCTACCTTTTAGCCCCTACTTTTAAATCCGTTCCTACTTTCTCTGATATAGAATGCCTTAGAATAGTTAACAGTCTAATTTGAACAGTGAGGTTGCCTTTCACAAGAAATATCCGAGTTTTGAAATTGGCCGTGTTGACTTTTTATTGAATGCAGCGGAAGTAACTGTGAAAACTTGTTCATTTAATCTCTGGCAAATTGCATTATACCTATTGCAACAATTGTAATGAGGTCAGCCAGGTGGACCTCATAGGATATGAGTTTCCTGACTGGGACTATTAATCTGGTCTGATCAGGGAGCCCTGGCCGACAGATTAAAAACAAGAGTGTCAGCCCTCCTGTTCATTCAGAGTGTGGGGTCAGTGTCAAGGGCTCTTTGCAGGCAAATAAAGGGTGACAGGATACCAGCCTCTGTGGATTTATTTCAGTGATGAGGAGATAAAAGCAGACTGTTGAAGAAATTTATTTGCAACAATTGCCCTTGAGTTAGGGTAAGTATTTCTGGCATCATGCCATTATTTGGGAAGTTTTACTCATTTGATCCTGCTATCAAAGACTAGGCCCACAATGTGGAAATAATGTGTTATTTTTCTGGGAAAATGACATTGGAATAGATGAAAAGCAATGAGTAATTCTCCTGATAGCTTGTGGATTCACAGCCTCTTCAGTTATTAGGAGCCTAATTTTCTCTGAGGCACTAGATACTAAAACCTTTCAAGAGTTAATGGATTTAGTGAAGGAATGTTATGACCCCAAGCTTCCTGTAATTCTGAGTTTTACTTGGCAATTTGAGAACCAAGAGAATCCATAATTGGGATTCTTGATGAGGTTAAGACAACTGGAAGAGGGATGTGACGTTGATTTGATCCTTAATGAGCTATTAAGAGACCATTTGGTATGTGGCATTAATGAGGTGATCATGCAAAAGTGCCTACTAGTTGAAGCCCAACTGGACTTCAAACAGGCAGTACAACTGGCTTTGTCATTGGAAAATGCAGCAAGTCAAGCATCTGAGTTGCAGGGTATTCTGATGGAAGTGGACACCCTCGGCAATCTGACTGAGCTTGGGGAACACTACTTCAGTGAAGGCAATTGCATAGTCTCACTGAGGACATATCCTGAACAGAGGGACTCTAGGTCAGCCTACAACAAAACCCCAATACAAAGCCAAGCCTCAGACAAACAGTTAACATGTTCTTCAGGATCCAGGACGGCAAGCCATTGTAGTTGCTGCCAGTGTGCAGATTCGAGGCAGCAAAGGAGTCCTACCAGGCAT
>NW_025967613.1:0-25000 GCF_021869965.1 Rhincodon typus | reverse complement strand
CAATGGAATTAGCAGGAGCAGGATATGCTTCTTAGATAGAAACGGTAAACAACTTAGACAGTGAAGTTGTTAAAGATTGAGGAACTTTGTGAGGAAGTAAGACAGGGGACACAAACAACTGGGGAAGACTCTAAAACCATTGCTAAGACAGGTGGAGAAGGAACTAAGATCCTCTATGAGGCCATTAGAAGTCTCCAACCCTCGAGCAGTATGTTAAACACCCTTTCATTAGTTGAAACCTATAGCACTCTGTACAAAAACACCAGATGTTGGAGATCACAGCGGGTCAGACAGGATCCGTGGAGAGACAGCATGCTAATGTTTTGAGTCGAGATAACTCTTCATCAAAGCTGAAGTGAAGTGTGGAGGGGACACCATTTATGCAATAGTAGGGAGGGTTTGTGGCAGGTAGTGAGTGTAGCTCAGATTAAGTGATCAGAATGTCAGAAATGAAGAGTCGTCTAGACTTGAAACTTTAGCTTGCTTTCTCTACATGGGTGCTGTTTGACCTGCTGTGATCTCCGGCATTTGTTGTTTCAGTACAGATTCCAGCATTTGCAGTAATTTGTTCCTGCACTCTATACGAAGTCTCGGCCTTAAATCAGATCAGCAAGAATCTTCTGCAAATACATGAAGGGAGGATGCCCAATTAGCTTATAGATGTGAATTTGGCATATGAGGAGAGGCAAAGAGCTATCATTATAAGTAAAGATCACCAGGGTGGGTTCTGACACCAGAAAGAGCCTACAATAGTAAGGGTAGCTTGAGAATAGGACCAATCCTACTACGACCAACCCTGCTCTGGCACCTTCACAATACTGGCCACTTCCAACAAGGGAAGTAGTTAAAGACCCAGATGCCCGCCACATGGGCGATGGAGTCAGAACGGGAAGCTGTAGGAGTAGAACTCCACAAGTGTACAAATACCCCAGAAACAACAATATGTTCTCTCCTAAGCCTGAAGAACCCAAGATACACCTGTGGACTTAAAAGTGGGAGTAAACTGTTCTTCAACAAAAATAGAAATTGCTTTAGAAACTTCTGATGAAGAGTCACTGGATTAGAAACATTAACTCTGCTTTCTTCCCACACGTGCTGTCAGGCCTCCTGACTTTCTCCAGCAACTTCTGTTTTTGTTTCAGATATCCAGCATCATCAGAATTTTGTTTTAGATTAGTAAACTACTCCATCTACTCAGAAGACACTATTCACATAACCTAAACTAAATCAGGATATCGTATTACCGCACTAGAAACATTTTACTAAAAGGAGATTAATTGCTCTTTACCCTGTCCTAACGTGTGTATTTAAAACATGACGCTTCTCTTTATATAGGGGATATAGAACTGATTCCATCTCTGAAGGGAGACGGAAAGGAAGACAGAGTCCAAGAACCAAGTGTAACAAAGCGTAAAAAATAAAGAAAATGCAGAGCCCCTAGATGCCACTCCAGGGAAACTCAGAAGTCCTGTTAGGTGCTGGACCAAAGCTTGTGTAATTAGGGAGATACAACCTGTATCAAAAAGGAATGATCATGTTGAGTGTACAAGGTGTCAGAAATTCACTCACTTTTTCATTAAGTAGATTATTGACAGCAAAATCTGGACAATGGGAGCACCCAAAATTGTCTTATTTTAAAACACAAGGAATTTGTTGCAATTGCAATCATGCAGAAAGAGACTCGAGACCCAATGATGAATCAGTTATAATCATGTATAAAGGTGCAGACATGACCAGGAGTCTTCAGAGTTTGCTGAGATTTGTCTCTGAACACTCTCCCTGCACATGATTGAATAAACTAGCTACTGAAAAACATTCATTGTCTGATTTCCGAGAAGGGGTGTTCTCCCCGTCACAGACTTAACGCCGATATCTATGGAAGTCAGATTGTGCTGTTAGATTTGTGGCAATTCAGTTCTCTCTCAGAACCAAACTATAAACACTCAGATGGGTGTGCTTTGTTAAGGACAATACGTAGGATCATGATGTTTTTCTGCTGAACAATGATAAAACTAGCTATTTTATTCTCAGAAACCCTATGCTTTGACCAGGAATTCTACACATAAAGTAACAAAAGTGATAAGAATAATGTAATTTTATATCTGCTTTATCCCCCTTCCTAATTGACAATGCATCAAAGTATCTTACTGGTTGTAAAGCACTGGGGGATATTGTGAGATCATCAAACATGCTACGAAAATGCTAATTTTTCTTTCATATGCCTATAACCAGTAGTTTAAAAGCACAAAATGAAATATGGTGACCTGACAAAAGAAAAACATTCCCACTGGGCTCAATGCTGGGGATTCAACTCCAGTACAAATCAGGTGGTTACTTGTACGGTGAGAAATATTACAGATCTGAATGCCTGGAAAGAATCCCCACTATGCATCATTGAAGGATACAAAGATCAATTTTTAAAAATTGGAAACACTTAAGTCTTGACACAAAGTCCTTGACTGAACTATTTAAGTTTGAGAGAGATGACTATATCCAATATAGATGTTAAATATTGTACTGGTCCTATTGATAGTTACCGAAATGTCCTGAAGCAACAAATTAGGAGTAAAAGGCAACTGATTTGTGTACAGCTCTAATTTTTCATTCTAGACATTGGCTCCAAACCAATAAATGTCTAGTTACGTCAGTTAATTTGGAAAAGGTCACTAACAACAGTATGCACGTTGCTACAAATAGATGTCGAGGAACTGCTGGACATCTCCACAAAAACTCTGAAGGGCAGCACGGTGGCTCAGTGCTTAGCACTGCTGCCTCACAGTGCCAACACCCAGATTCAATTCCACCCTCGGGCGACTGTCTGTGTGGAGTTTGCACATTTTCCGAGTCTGTGTGGGTTTCCTCTGGGTGCTCTGGTTTCCTCCCACAGTCCAAAGATGTGCAGGCTAGGTGGATTGGCCATGCTAAATTGCCCGTCGTGTTCAGGGATGTGTAGCTTAAGTGGGTTACAGGAGGATGGGTCAAGGTGGCATGCTCCTAGGGGTGGTTTGGACTTGTTGGGCTGAAGGGCCCGTTTCCACGCTGGAAGGGATTCTACGATTCATGGACAAAGTTTTTAGGATAACGCTTTCCCCTTTGTTTCAATATACGTCGTTTTCCAAGTGTATAGGCCACAGTCTCCATCCAAAAACCAGGTCTTGGAATAGGTGGTGGCCTTTTGGATTTTCCTTTTTCTATAGAAGCAGAGTTGATCTCAAGGGTTCCAGACATTAACAACTTATGGTTTCCACTCCTGCTTGTGGCAATGGTACCGAATAGATAATGACTTGACTTTGTGATGTGGTTTAGATTGGAGAAATCAACATTGAAATCCTGCAAAAAAATTAGTGGACACACTTTGGAGTACACTGAGGTAGTCTTCAGTAAAGGTCACTGCAGGTCAGAACATGGGAAACTCAATAAAACCATTGAGATAAAAAAAAGTAGCTAATGAGAACAGCTTTTAAATTAATAAAGAAAGGGGGAGCAACTTGTACATAAAATACATCCAACCCTCCCTTTGCCTTAACAATGAGAGGTTACATCTGACCTAAAAGGAATTGATTTACCCTGAGAAGCATGCACTTTACAAAATGACAGCCTCAAACTCTTGTTCTTCCCAAGAGAAGTCACCCAGGCTTTTTTTTTGTTTGAAAGTCAAAAGGTTAGAGACAACAAGTGATTCTGATTGTAAATTGATCAACAGTGAGGATATGTCCTACATCAAGTTGCTTTCAGATTCAACAATTGAGTATGACAAATCGCTATTTAGTTTAGTTTTTGCTGGGATATTCTGAACGAACGGACAGTTTTTAAACTGTTCATTTTTAATGGAACTTGGAAGTACTTAAAGAAAGATTAAGTTATTGAGGTAACAATTTGATGAAAGAAAGCGTCTGGATCAATTACATACTTCAATCCAAAGTGTGAAAAGTATGATATAAACAACAGTCATTTATGTCTTACCACTGATGGGTCGCCCTGGGGGTCTAGCCCTGGGTGAAGTGTTGTGCGATTCTCCTCCTCCATCCATCAACGGGCACTGAAAGATGGCCTCCAGCTCCCTCCCATCAGGAGGGGGAATGGGATATCTACCAATTGCCAGCTCTACCAAGGAAAGCCCCATACTCCAGATATCAGACTGCACAGAGTAATGGGTACCTTGCAATCTCTCTGGCTGTCAGGAGAGAAAAAGCAGCATATTAGCAAATTGCATTCTAAGTAAACAAATTAAACAAACATTATCCCAAGTCATCATTTTAAATTTAGTCTTGGAACAATAAAACTAATGCATGAAAAAATGTGTGACATTCATCATGTACGAATGTAAGAATCTTTCATGTTGGGCAAGATGTTACCATAAGTCTATATTCAGGGGTTAGTTAACTTCCTGACCATCTCCCCCAATCTGCAGACTGGCAGGAAACATGTGATTTAGGTAATAAAGGCTGACATTCGTTCTGCCAGGACATCATTAAAATAGTTCCTTTTTTCATTTGTGCTGCATAGCAACAAACTAATCAACTTAGGATATGCTTTTAAGTGAAATATTTCAGCAACAATACCCTAATTTTGTATGAAATTGTGGTTATAAATAGCTTGCAGAGGAAACAAAAGACCAAAAAAAGTGATTTCTACTCAGATTTTACTTTATGACTATTCAACATTAGTATTATGGCAGTTATTGTAAAATAAACAAAAACTTGTAAAGTAATTCTGCATTTTCAGCAGGAGACAGTGAGAATCAATGTGATTAGTTTTGATCTATATCCTTGGTTGAGTGTACCATCATATTGGAAATACATGACAACAAAATTAACTTTACATAGGACTAAAAAGTCACTAAAATAAGTTACATAATTAAATAGTTAAAACCGCCTTGTTTTTAAAAAATGTTTTCCTTAACCTAATCTATTAATCTGTAAAATCTATTAACCTAAATCTCCTGTAAAAGCCATTTTAAACTGTTTAAGAGATTGATTTTTCTACCTTACTGATCTGGCTATATTAAAATTTTTGACTGACCACAACACTTAAAATGACAGTTTTTTTTTAAACAATGCATCACACAAAGGGTCACATTAAACATTTTGTGCCATTGTAGAGTTTGAACCATTTGTTAGGTCACCTTGCTCATAAATTGCTAGATTTTAATAATAAAACAGCACAAAAATTGCAAAAGAACAAAGACTTACAGACATGTAAGAGCGAGTTCCCACAAAGGAGTTTGCCATTGAGTCAATCAGCTGACCACTTACTCCAAAATCACAGAGTTTTATCTCACCACGAGAATTTACCAAGATGTTGGATGGTTTCACATCTGAAAAAGAAGGCATCAGAACTGAAGGAACACAGAACTGCTGCCATTTTGATGCCTCCGCCCTCTTTACAAGTTATTTTTAAATCGGACACAATGAGTTTAGATGCTTCTCAAAAAAAGGGTCTATGGAACTCAGATTTGACAGCAGGTAAAAGGATGAAGTATTCAACCCATCATTTGAATGTTTTAACACTGACTTTCCCATTTGTTAGGAGACTGATTATCAAAACTTCCTTGGACTTGATTTTGAAATTTATGGCATTTGTAAAACTGATGTAACAGGCAAAATGGCTGACAGAAGACCATTTGATCCATTGAGCTCTTCAACATTGTTATAATGTGTGAAGCACTATGATTTGATAGTCTGATACCCACTCTGAGCCATGAAATTTTTCAGGAGAGGCAAAAAAATCCTAGACTGAGAAGGGAATACAATTGAAAAATTACTCTCATCCTTGCAGATTGAAAATCTGTGCTAGAAAATGCATCAACAATCTTAATGTTATCTAACAAGGGGACCATTTCGACAG
This sequence comes from Rhincodon typus, assembly GCF_021869965.1. NCBI lineage: Eukaryota > Metazoa > Chordata > Chondrichthyes > Orectolobiformes > Rhincodontidae > Rhincodon > Rhincodon typus. The sequence continues at coordinate 19,153 of NW_025967613.1, read as the reverse complement.
TTTGATGGGGCTTTGCATGATACTTGGGCTTGTACAGTTCTGTCTGGAGGCTCTGTGTCACTTTAGAAATTCTCACACCTTTGCTTTTCAAGACAGTGGCCTGTGCTCAGGGTGTGGCTCCACTACTACTCGCTGACTGGTGCCTAGCCAATCTTCCAATAGAGTCACAGGGTCACACAGCATGGAAACAGATCCTTTGGTCCAACTAGTCCACATCTAAGTAGTAACCCACAAACTTTTCAATTGGGTGGTATTGCAGATGACTTCCACAAATCTCTTCAGCCCATATTAAGAAAAACCTTTACTGATTTAAACTTTACTTTTTCCACTGTCCTTACCCTTTCATCTCTGACGACCATGAGCTCCTAGGACACACTTCTGTATCTCCAGTTAAGGAAAGAGTCTACGTTGACTATACAGGGAGTTGAAATCAGCATGACTGATCGAAAAGTGCATCCAAAACTTAAACCTGAACACAACCTCAAAAGGAAAACTAGAACACATTTCATATTAAAGCAAATCATTCCCAGAAATATCCAGTAATGTGGCTGTGGGCGAGGACTTCTGAGCCTGGGTGTGTGCTCTCTGTCGCTTTTCTTTGCTTTCCTTTTCCATGTTTTCCTTTTTTATTCTCTTTTAATTAGTTTACCTCTTGGGAAGGATTCAGTTGTGGGGATGGCATCCATTGGTGGAGGAGTCTGGGCCTAGGGACGTGGACTCGAGTAGGGTGGCGAAGCATTTGCATACCTGGCGGCATCTGCATTCAGTGCAGACACATGGAGGTTAGTTTGGGCCCAGAACGAGGTCCAGTGGCATCAGCAGTGGCTGTATCGGCGAGGTAGGCCCGAAGCAGACTCACGGCAATGGAGTAGAGAGTTTCCCGGCAGTACACAACAGCTTCAGTGGCATCTGCATGGGGGAGGTCCAGCAAGGACTCAGGTAGTGAAGGCGAGTTGGCGCTGAAGAGTGGCAACTTTCATTCCAAAAGGCAGCAGCATGGCGAAGGGGACTCATGCCTGACTACTCAGGCCCATGGCACGTGGTGGAGTACTTAACAAGAAGGACTGTAAAGTTGAACACTTTCCTTATTTTTTCATTTTTCTGCCTATATATTCTATGCTTGGATTTATTTTTCTGATGACGCTGGAGCATGTCGACACTATACAACACGTGATAATAAATAAAGCAAATCAAATAATTTATTGCAGTGGAACAGATGTGGTGAAATTGATAAAGACGTGGAATGGAAAGAAGAGTGACCATTATGTAGGTCAGCGGGTTATTTGCAATGATTCCTCACTAATGAATGTTAGTAGGCACACTTCTTTATGCAAAAATGAAGTAGATAGCTTAGCTCATGCAAGTGCATTAATCCAAGCATGTACCATGGATTATACAACCAAACCATGGCTGCAGAAACGCACAAATACCATTACGAACAAAAAAACCCACAATCAATACATTGCAATTACTTGGGAAACAATGCAAAAATTCAAGGACCAAGAGCATTATACTTCTCACACCATCAGTCTTTATAATATTATGACTGACAAATTTAGCTTACATTTAAGTGAATACATAGTGTCATAGACTCATACAGCAAGGGAACACACCCTTTGGTCCAACCATGCCATGCCGAACAGACTTTGCGTATAGGAGTTGGGAAGTCACGTTGAGGTTGTACAGGACATTGGGGAGGCCTCTTCTGGAATACTGTGTCCAGTTCTGGTCACCCAGTTATAGGAAGGATATTAAGCTGGCAAGGGTTCGAAGAGATTTACCAGGATGTGGCCTGGTATGGAAGGTTTGAGTAATAAGGAAAGGCTAGACAGGCTAGGACCTTTGTCATTACAGTGTAGGAGGGTGAGAGGTGACCTTTAGAGGTTTATAAAATCATGAGGGGTTTAGATAGGGCTAATGGTAGGTGTTTTTTTGCCTTGGGGAAGGGAATTTCAAGACTAGGGGGTACATTTTTAAAGGTGAGAGGAGAGAGGTTTAAACAAGAAATGAGGTGCAATTTTTGTTTTTTTTTAAACACAGAGGGTGGCTCACATGTGGAATGAACTTCCCGAGGAAGTGGTGCATGTGGGTACAATTAAATGTTTAAAAGACATCTGGATAGACACATGAATAGGAAAGGTTTGGGGTGATATTGGCCAGGAGCAGACAGGTGGGACCATCTTGTGGATGAAAGAAAAAAAAAAATCAGTGAATAATTACGAGCCAAGAGCCATCATTACACAGTCCTGAAGGAATGCCTACCAATGTCTTGCTTTAAATATTCTTCTGATTTATTTGCTGTTTCATGTGGTTTTGTATTTATCTCGTCTTGCTCCTTCCCACTACCAAACCAAGATTATTTTCAAGATGTGACTGTCCTTCAACAAACTTTAATTTCAGAGGAAGCCGATTAAAGATTGGTGCAACATGCTTTCTTATTAAAGTCATTTCTCGTTTCATCTGCAGAACACATTGAAGTACAAATAAAAGAATTGGAAAAAACTTCTTTCAAAGCAATGATAATGTGTACAGTTTACTCCAGAAGTGTGATTTTAAAGCCTTTATTTTAGCACCCATTGGCCCAGTTAAGTGTAGGCGTTGCTATTCCTTCAGCATGACCAAACAATTTATACTACACTAACCAATTGACTGAATAAATGGTAAACCAGTAATACATTAGAGGTTTACAACACAGAAGGCTGCAATGTGACTTATGACATTGATGCCAGCTTGGCAAGTTATTCAAAGAAACTCATTCTCCATTGCTTTGCCTGTCATACACTTCCTTTGCTTCAAGAAAAGTTTTCAGACTCATTTTCTTTTACTCCAGTATTTCTGCCTCCTTTATCTCTTAAGCTGCATTGCAGAGAGTTTAGCATTTCTAACAAAATACGAACACCTAATGGCAAAGTTGGCATTGTTGACCTTTATATCACTGAAAGCTCTAATTATAAACCTGTTGTGTGTTTTATTTAGTGGATCACAAGGAACCAAGCCAACATTTGTAACATCCAATTTCTACAGGCATGGTATTACTGTAAATTCCTCTATACTCTTTGTGCTCGAGTCCATCCATAAGTTATCATGAACAAACATATGAATGGAGGCAATGTGCTTCCAATTTTAATATCCTCTCACCTCTGTGCATGATTTGATGCTTCTCTCTTAAATATGCCAAACCTCTTAGGACCTGCAAAACAAGTACAATTAAAAAGATACATTCAGCACTAGTTTACATACATTTAGATTTTTGTCCTGCAGATTAATCTAACAGTGACATAACATTTTGTTTTTACCAAGAAATTTTGACTGATTACAATTATGTAGCATCAAAAACCCCAAAATGCTTCACAAGTATAAGTTGCTGTTGCTAGACATTGCATGTCTTCTAAAATAGCAGTGAGAACTAAAACAAAATGCCTTAATTTCTTTCAGATTTCCAATTTAATTATCCATGTCTTCAATGGAGAATTGGAGGAATTATTCCTGACAAGGCTTATCAATTTTGTCCTTGGGGTCAGATGGTAAGTGAGACCCATCAACCGTAAAAGCTCCGGAACGGGGAACATTTAAACATTTAAGCCAGCTAATGCAATTATATTCATTGTTCATTGTTGGTATTTTCATAGTAGCTGCATCATAAAGTTAATATTCTGGAGGTTAGTTCTACTTTCCTAAAATGAGAACACAAAATTACAAGTTATGTTCCCATAAGCCTGCATGAAGTGCTATGCGATTGTTTAGCTACATACCTTGGGGTATCAATTTATGGATACAGGAATGTTCAGGTCACTTGTGTCTATTTCATAGGTTATTTACTTTACCACAATAGAAACGTTTTCCAACTGATACATAAAAGATACAAAGTAGGAATTTCAGTGATTGAAACATTACTGTCACAGTAGGAAAAAAAAAGCAAATTCTAGGTACAATAAGAAAGAGAGGGATCAGTGCCCACAATAGTCAATTATTGGGGTCTCGTAATGCAGTGGGAGTGTCCTGTCTTACTAAGCCAGGCTGCCCGAGTTCAAGTCCCACCTGCTCCAGAAGTATGCCTGAACAAGCTGATTTAAAATATTCAGTTAGTTAGTTATTTCATCTCCTAAAAAGTGATATTCTGAGGTTTCCATTTATCCCCTTTCATAGCTTCTGACTGTAACTTCAGGTGTCATAGTAGAAGTACCGAGATTTGCATAGAGTGTAAGGTTATAGTCAACAACAGGCATCCAACATAGGATAAACTAAAAAGAAATATATTAAATCTGTAAAGCTATAGAGGATACCAAATATACAAGCTGAATCATTGTTTTCAAAACTATGCTAGACATTATGATTGAAAATGCAGCCAGCATGGTAGCACCGAGTGTAAACAGAACGGTTACTGATGCTGGATCAAATGCTGTTTGCTCAGTTTGCAAATTACCAGAGACAGAAACAGCTATTTTGTCTAAAACAAAATCTGCCCAAGTAATCCCTGCTGCCTCCTGGCTGCCATCAACAAGCGATGGGAGTCGTAAGCAGGCCATGTATTTATCCCCTCAGTCGGAGAGATGTCTGACAAAACTGACAAATAATTTACAGAAGCTGGAACTTAGCAAAGAAACTAACACACTCATTGTTCACATTCCGGTTCTCCCTCTTGTTTTTCTTTTCAGTTATATTCTTGGCATTATCTATTGCTCAAATAGTAAGGTTTTTATAGTACAAAGTGATATTTGCCTTCCTCTGGGATAAACAGTCTATCGACAAAATCTAAAATTCAACTTGTGCTAAAGTAGTTGTTACATGGTGATTTAACCATCTAACACTTCACACTGAATTCCTGTTTGTAACATTTCCAAATTGGTTTGGAAATTGAGAAAACTGACTAAGAAGTTCAGCATTCAGACAGAGTTGTGAAGTAGGACTGCAACCAAATAATATGTGGGAATTTTAAAGGTGTATAGGTGAACTAAAAGAACCACAGTACAGCCTTAACATACTTGTTTGAACGTTCTTAAATGATTTTAAGTTATGTTTCACTGTTGTCAGGCTATTTGATTGTATGGGAACAATAACAGAGTATATCTGGCCACCATACAGCATGCACAAGCTTGAATGTGCCCTGTAATCTTTGGGTAGAAGTACAAGTTCTGGATAACTCCAGTCTCCCCTTCTCACCTACAGGCGTGAGAACACATAGTGGCCCCTCAGACCATTAATTCAGAGCAAACTGAAGATTTTGTAATCCACGTGACCTAGTATTATAGCGGGCTTAGTTTTTATGGAGGCAATATTGGGAAAAACTCATCTCACTTCCTCGAGATAGCAAGAACTGCAGATGCTGGAGTCAGAGACAACGCAGTGTGAAGCTGGAGGAACACAGCAGGTCAAACAGCATCAAAGTAGCAGGAAAGCTGACGTTTCGGGTTGGGAAGGTCCACTTTCCTGAAAGGTCCTGATCTGTAGTGTCAACATTCCTGCTCCTGACCTGCTGTGTTCCTCTGGCTCCACACTATGTTGTCTCTCATTTAACCCTATAACCTAAAGGTGCAGCTTATTCACATATTCTGTAGGTGGGGTAAGGCAAAAATACGTGATTTTCTAAAATAAAGTTCCAAACTCATCATCTTCAAGTGCAGACAGGTCTTCATCTTGGTGGGGAGGTAAAACAATAAGGACAAGCTTTAACCCTTATAGCCATGTTGCAGTTGATTTAAAAAGTAATGAAGGATAAAACTGGGATTAAACTGTCTGCAGAAGGATGAGCAGTAACTCAACATACTCAGAAGTGGTCCGATACGTTCAAAATGCTACTCTATTACTGTCTTTAATTACTACAATTTCTAAAAGTTAAAAAAAAAATTTAGAAGATAATAAAAAGGCAAGTTATAGATTAGAACCAGATATTACTGAACATTGGATTTTTATTTTCAAATGAGATTTGCATTCTCATTACACCTCTAATTCTACTTTTAATACACATACCGCTATGCTGACTTTTCCCAGGATTTCCTCTGGAATTCTACCAGCTTCCTTCAGCACTTGGTCCAGAGACCCACCATCCTAAAAAGAACAGAGACAACTTGAATAATTTTGTGAAAATCTACAGATTGAGATGATTTGGATGGAAGTTCTTTGGTCAGCCTTAAATATTGTAGAACTGACAAATACCACAGACAACTGAGTAGTTGATGGCTTAGTGGTATTATCGCTAAACCATTAATCTACAGACACAGGTAATTTTCTGGGGACCTGGGTTTGAATCCTGCCATGGCAGATGGCGGAATTTGAATTTAACAAATATCTAGAATTAAGAGTCTAATGATGACCACAAAACCATTGCTAATTGTCAGGAAAAACCCACCTGGTTCACCAAAGTCCTTTAGAGGTCTTTACCTGGTCTGGCCTACATGTGATTCTAGACCCACAACAATGTGGTTAACTCTTAACTGCCCTCTGGGCAATTAGGAACTGGGAATAAATGCCGGCCTAGCGATGAATGAATAAAAAGAAACTAACTGCACAAATGGTCACTTTATGTTTGGCTACAAAAATAAACAGTTCTATTGTATTACAGTATGACTGTTCGGAATAAAGCAGTGGATGTTTTTGGCTCTTCAGTTGCCTTACTTGCTCAGGAAGACTAATGTAATAACTAAAAGTTCAAACAATCAGGTAAATAAATTTGTACAACAGGTAGCTAAGACTGCCCTATTGCAACTCGTCAGCAATTTAAAAATAACATGCACATTGTTTCCAACCAAAACAAACTAATCATTTATATACATTTCTGCCAAATAAACCATTGCAAAATAATACCGTAATGTAGAGATTAAACAGACATAGCAAAAAAATGAAAATTTCTGCTCCTTAATCATGTGCAACATATATTTAATAAATAATGGGGAAACTCATTTATAAATGTTGAATTAAAATAAGAAAATGCTTCACACTATGAGACAAACTTTATTTGTAATACCTGCTCCTTTCCTTTCCCTAAGGTAGTGCTTAACATCACAAAATAGAAGTCTTCCAGTACTCACCCCAAATTTTTTTGGCTCTGAGTGAGAGCCAAGAGTTGACACCAGGCTTTTGGTTTTGTCAGCTTTGTCCTACTGGTGTGTTTGAGCATACAAAATTTTAAGTCTGCATCACAGAAATTAATTGAGAAAAAGGTTTGTTTCCCAGTCTCCTCCTAGTCTGAAAGTTTCAAGATCAATTGAATCTTGCAAACACCCATCATCAGCCCCAAATGCATACCCTTAACACGCCGAGGTCACCTAGGACACAAGACTAAGTTCTGGTCTCCACTTAAAGCTCTAACTTTACAGCTTTAATTAATGTAGAAAGTTGAAGATTTTGTATTCTTATTACAGTTTTCAAATCTCCAGTATCCATTAACATTGCTACTTTTTAATATACAAATTGCACCCTCTAGTGGTTTGCAAATAGATAGTCAAGGAGAAAGTTCAGAAATATCTGCATCACTGCGCCAAAACCTCAATTCCTAATTTTATTATCTTACAGCAACCTGGTCATCAACACAGAGTAAAGTTCTCTGTGATTCCGATTCACAAAACAAGAGTACCTAAAATGAGATTAATGACACAGCTAGATCCTTACACAACATGGATATATGTCATGACCTTGGGACTTCTTAAACCACTTTACAGCCAATGAAGAAGTGTAAAGCACTGACTGCTGCAATGAAATATGGTCAGGAAAGTAGCAACATAGCAATAGTAAGCTAGGCCCAAGAAGTGTTCAAAAAATTTCTACAAGTCTCCCAGGAAATTCCCACAGCGCTTTTATTTTGCTAATACTGAACTAGCCTTGAATAAGAGTGGCGGTACGGTGGCGGTAAGGGCTAATGAAGACTTGGGTGGGTGGGTGGTGCTGGGAAGGGAAGGGTCACCACCAAGCTAAATCCATCCTTATTTGGCATCCACAGCACCAGGGACCCGGGTTTGAGTTTGCACATTCTCCCCGTGTCTGCGTGGGTTTCCTCCGGGTGCTCCAATTTCCTCCCACAGTCCAAACATGTGCAGGTTAGGGTGGATTGGGCAGGCTAAATTGCCCATAGTGTTCAGGCATGTGTAGATTAGGTGGGTTATAGGGGAATGGGTCTGGGTGGGATGTTCTGACGGCCGGTGTGGATTTGTTGGGCCGAAAGGCCCTGTTTCCACACTGCAGGGATTCTATAATGATGATGAAGAAGAGTGACTGTTCTTCTTGAAAACATGTCAACAAGGTGGATGGATACTACCATGTCCGCCAACCCTTTACCCCATGACTCAAGTGGCCTCAGGAGACTTCTGGCGAAATAAAAACCATCAAATGACTAGGCTGCATGTTATGCAAAACAGAAACACATTCTCATGTGGTAAAGACAATATCGATCTAACATTTCAAAATGTAACTAGTTCACAGTCAGCGTTGTTACTGTGTATTAAATCTGATTTTTTTAAAACAAAGAACATTATGTGGGATCAAGAATGGTTTTCTTGCAGACCAAGCATCAAAGAACTCAAGAAACAAACAAGATTACTGCAAACACCTTTTTAAAATATTATCTAACAGATGTGGCCTAAACTCTTACTAAAAAAAATAAAATTTCTCGTCAGTTAAAACTTGGTCAGAAACCAGTTCTCACATACTTTGTTCATGCATATAATCTGCATTACTAAAGAGTAATTGCAAAAATTACTTAAATGCAGGTCAAGAGATGATGATAGCATGTTTTAAAAAATTTAAGAAAATTCTTTGCAGACATCCTCTTCCTCCTAGTAATTCCCTGAAGGTTCTGGCCCATGTTTCCTCATGTTCTCAGCGTCAGTGTCTCATCAGGTATGCTCTGACAATTGGGGAAATCAACAAATTAAGTACTAGCAGAATATAGTAAGGGCTACTGAAGACTTGGGTGGGTGGTGCTGGGAAGGGAAGGATCACCACCAAGCTAAATCCATCCTTATTTGGCATCCACAGCAATGCACTTTCCAACAAGAAGCAGTGGATAGCAGCAAGCAGCAGGAATTTGGACTGATGTTTATTCTCTCAAGCCCAGGAACTCTGACCAGGTCAAATCCTGAGTTAATAGAGTGTAGAGTTGGAGGAACACAGCACGTCATGCAGCAGAGGAGCAGGAAAGTTGACGTTTCGGGTTGAGACCCTTCATCAGGGATCCTTCCCTTCCCAATACCACCCACCCACTCAAATCTTCAGTAGCCTTTACTATATTCTGCTGGTACTTATTTTGTGGTTTCCCCAATTATCAGAGCGTGCCTGATGAGACACTATACCTGACACTGAGAACACGGGGAAACATGGACCAGTCCTGATGAAGGGTCCCAACCAGAAATGTCAACTCTCCTGCTCTTCTGATGCTGGCTGACCAGCTGTGTTCCTCCAGCTCCATACTGTATTGACTCTGTCTGCAGCATCTGCAGTTCTTGCTATCTCCAAGTCCTAACTGAGATAACTCAGTATAAAATTACAGAGGGGATCAGGATCTCCCTTATCTGAATTACTCATTTGTGTGCAGTGGAAGTCCTATCAAATCACTGAGATGTCTTAAATTGTACAACTCTAAAATATGCAATTCAGCTCAACTAGACTGTGCTTGTGTTTATACAAAAACCCCATTCCTTCTTCTTCGCCTCTTAACACAACTCTGTCATAACCTTCTATTCCTTTCCTTCTCACGTACCTAGCCTAGACTTGCTTAACAGGTAGTTAGATAATTACTACTACTCATTGTTGTAATGAGTTCTGCATTCTAACTACTGTCTTCGTGACAAAGCTTCTCCGGTCTTTGACTACCTCGTGAGTTGCAGTTTTGTACCGGATGACACAAATGGTTATATTGATAATCTTTGTTCTATTAAGTTCTATGGTCTTATAACTCCATTGGAACGTGTTACCCAGAGATACATGGCACAGCAGGATACAGTTTTCCACAGATATTTGGCAGATCTTGCATTAATGCGCAACTGACAACTTTAACAGAATTCTGTCCTTGGTGATACATTGTTACTGGGTTACAGGAACATAGCAACATGATCCCTGCATTCTCAAGATCAGGGCTAGAATAGCTGAAGGCTGCAATACTAATAGCATGGCTCTTGTACTGAAAATTATAGCTCTCTTATGGTCATTTCCTGCTTTCTTCCCTACTCTCCTGAAGGCACTGGTGTACGTGCACAGTTTAAATCTAAAATTTTAACTTATTTTTAAAATGTATAATATCATATTAACAAGGCAATATTCAGCAAAATTTGTTTTACCAGTGTTCTTGGTAAACCGGCAAAAATGATCTACCTGAAATATCGGACGTTTGTCGTATTATTGCGATCTCCATGATGTCCGAGTAGTCAGCCAAGGGTGTCAGTGAGAAGGCTCTCTGACAGTAAAGTTTTATTTAAGGCAAAGTTGCTTTATTATTTAAGTGATTTATGCTGTACATAAAGTATTACCGTGATGTGCATACCCCACTGCATTAATGTTTCTATTACTCAGCATGTGTTTTACCTTGATTATGCGGACCTCTTGATCAACCAGCACACTCCTGATTCCATAGGTGCCTGTTAATAAGAAGTTTGCTGTACATGCAACAATTTATTATATAGGGAATGCTATCAGTGCTTCATAAATGGAATAAATAACTGACCAGGGGAAGAAATTAGAGGATTTTGTCAAAAATACAGGTATCAAAAAGATGGTTAAGCATCAGAGGAAGATTTCCGGGGATTACATGCTGAAGCTGAAAGTCCTAATTTCAGGTGAAAGGAACGGAAGTAATCCAATGTCAGAGAATTTAAGGATTTATAAAAGGGGAAACAAAACAAAGGAGTTGCTAAGGAAGACAGGGATCAAGCTGTGAAGGAAACAAAAGATTTTAAGGTTAACATGCTCGTGGAATTGCAGAATCTCAACAGTGCAGAGAGAGGCCATTTGGCCCGTCAAGTCGGCACCAACACTCCGAAGAGCATCCCACCCTATACTCATAACCCTGCATTTCCCATGGCTATTCCAGCTAGCACGCACATCCCTAGACACCACGTGGCAATTTAGCATGGCCAATCCACCTAACCTACACACCTTTGGACTGTGGAAGAAAACTAGAGCATCTGGTGGAAACCCAAGCAGACATGGGGAGAACATGTAAACTGCACATAGTCACCAAGGCTGGAATTGAACCTGGGTCCCTGGCATTGTGAGGCAGCACTGCTAACTACTGAGCCACTGTGCCGCAAAGTGTAAGAAGAGCTAGTGTGAGTCAGTGAAGAACTGGGCCAAGGCTTTGTTTAAGAAGTCAGTTTGATGGTTGGAACTAAAGAAGAGTTGCCAAATGGGAAACCAGTAAGGAGAGGGACTGAAGTAAATATAATAAGTAGTTAGAATCTAACCTAATCCCTGATTTCCTGTAAATGAAGTGGAAAACATGTGGCAGCCACTGTGAAGTTGTAATAAGAATACAAAATAAATAAACATGTCAAATACATATCAAGCTATAATTTCTCAAGATGCCAGCCATGCAAAGATATTGCTGTTTTCAGAGGCTTAATTCTTAGCATTGCATCTAGCCTATTTTTAAGAGTACAGGTTTAACCAAAACAGTTTGTCAATTTTTTTGCATTTGAATTGCACTCCAGCACAATCTGCAATCTCATGGTCCAGGATATCCGCCTATCAACCATTACCATTAAGCCAGGGGATCAACCTTGGTTCAATGGACAGTGCAGGAGGGCATGTCCAGGAGCAGAACCAGGCATACCTGAAGATGAGGTGTCAACCTAGTGAAGCCACCAAACAGGACTACTTGCACGCCAAACAGCATAAGCAATAGACAGAGCTAAGTGATCCCATAACCAACCAATCAGATCTAAGATTTGCAGTCCTGCACATCCAGTTGTGAATGCGGTTGGACAATTAAACAACTCACTACAGAAGGTGGTTCCACAAATATCCCCATCCTCAAATGATGGAAGAGGTCAACACATCAGTGCAAAAGATATGGCTGAAGCAATCTTCAGCCAGAAGTGCCAAGTGGTTGATCCAACTCAGCCTCCTTCTGTTGTCCCCAGCATCACAGATACCAGCCTTCAGCTAACCGAATTTACTCCATGCAGCATCGGGAAACAGTTAGAGGCACTAGGTACTGCAAAGATATGGGCCCTGAAAACATTCCAGCAATAGTACTGAAGACTTGTGCTCCAGAACGCACCACAGACCTAGCCAAGCTGCTCCATTACAGTTACAACACTCATCTACCTGACAATGTGAAAACTTGTCCAGATATGTCCTGTACACAAAGCCACATTTGAATGAATGCAGCAACAAGGAGCCCTAACAAAACTGGAATCGGGGGCAAACTTTCCACTGGTTGTAATCATACCTGGCATACAGGAAGATGGCTGTTGTTTTTGGAGGTCAGTTACCTCAGCTACAAGATATCTATGCAAGAGTTGAACAGGGTAGTGTCCTATGCCAACAATCTTTAGCTGCTTCATCGATGACCTTCCCTCCACAATAAAGTCAGAATTGGGGACATTCGCCAATGACTGCACAATGTTCAGCACCATCTGCAACTCCACAGATACTGAAACAGTACGTGTTTGAATGCATCAAGATCTAGACAATATGCAGGCTTGGACTGAGAAGTGGCAAGTAATATTCACGTCACATAAATGCCAATCTCCTGCAAGTCCATATACCCTAAGATATAGGTGCAGAATTAGGCCATTTTGCATAGAGTCTGCTCTGCCATTAGATCATGGCTGATATGTTTCTCAACCCCATTTTCCTGTAATCTCCCCACAACCCTCAATCCTTTTATTAATCAAGAATTTTTCCATGTCTGTCTTAAATACATTCAATGACTTAGGCTCCACAGTCTTCTGGGGCAATGAGTTCCACAGAATCACCACCTGAAGAAATTCTACCTCATCTCAGTTCTAAAGGGTCATCCTTCACTCTGAGCCCGTGCCCTTGGGTCCTGGTCTCTCCTACTAGGGGAAACATCTATCTATTCAGGCCTCTCCGTATTGTGTATGTTTCAATGGGATTCCCCCTCATCTTTGTAAACTCCATCAAATATAGGTCCAGAGTCCTCAACTGCACCTTACAATACATCCCGTCACCCCCAGGATCATTCTTGTAAAGCTTCTCTGAATCCCCTCCAATGCCAACATGTCCTTCCTTAGATACAGGGCCCAAAACTGTCTCTTATTATGAACAATCTAACCACCAGTCTATAATCTCCAACTCTTAACATCCTTGGAGATTACAATTGGCACAAAGCTCAACCAGACTCGTTATACAAATACAGTGGCTACAAGAGCAGGCTCAGAATACTCTGGTGAGTAACTCCTCTTCTGACTCCCCAAAGCCTGTCCACCATCTACAAGGCACAAATCAGGAGTGTGATGGAATGCTCCCCACTTACCTGGATGGGTGCAGCGCCAACAACACAAGATAATTGTATCCACAAGTAGCTGATTGACAGGAAGTACAGGGTGATGATTGAGAGCAGTTTTTCAACTTGAGGTCTGTGTTCAGTCCGTATTGGGGCCCTTGTTGTGTGGTTTGTGTAACTAACTTGTACTTGAATATAGGAGGGTTGACCAGTAAGCTTACAAATGATACAAAAATTGGTGGGCTGGTAAATACTGAGGGAGATAGCCTGAGATTACACAAAGATAATGGGCTGTTCAGGTAGTGACAAATGGAATTCAATCTGGATAAACATGAGGTGACGCAGTTGAGTAGGACAAACAAAGCAGGGGAATACATGAAGAACAACAGGGCCCTGGGAAGCACCAAGAATCAAAGCAACCTCGCTGTTCATGTAGAGCTGTCCCTTAAGGTATCAGGGCAGATGGATAAAGTGGTTACCAAGGCACATGGTATACTTCCGTTTATTAATCAAGGTAGAGAGTTTAAGAGCAGGGAAGTAATGCTGGAACTGTATAAAATGTTGGTTAGACTACAGTTCTGGAATGCACATTATAGGAGGGACACGGTAATACTGGAGAGGGTGCAGAGGAAATGTACCAGGATGTTGCCTATGTGAAGAGTTTTAGTTATGAAGAGAGATTGGACAGACTAGGGTTGTTTTCCTTAGAGCAGAGAAGATTGGTGGGGGAGGTGGGGGACATGATTGAAATGCATGAAATTATGGGGGCAGCATTTGTAGGGTAGACAGGAAGTCACTTTCCTCTTAATGCAGGGATCAATGAACAGAGACATACATTTCCAGCTAAGGGGCAGAAGGTTTAGAGATGTGAGAAAAAAGAACTTTTTCATCTAGAAGCTGCTGGGAATCTAGAACTCATTACATGTAAGGGCGGTAGAGGCAGAACCCTCACATTTAGTATTGCGACGTGCACTTGTGATGCCAAGGCATACAAAGCTATGGGCCAAGTGTTGGAACTAGAATAGTTCAGTGGCTTTTGACTGGTACGTACATGATGGGCCAAAGGGGTTCTTCTGCACAGCAGATCTCTACAACTACTATCCTAGGCCATTGCTGCTCCAACTGATCTAAAAACAACTGGAGAATTATCATCTGGTAATTAGTTTTATTGGCCATTTGCCCTGTCCTCCAATGGATTAAAATCATGTTACGTTCCAATCAAAGTGGGGAAAAAAAAATGATAATTTTGATCCTGAAATACTGTCAGCTCAATAAAGTGATGATTGAAATGAACTTTATGCATGTGGTCACATTATGCACAAATGGAAAATCCGTTACCTTGTCCTGATATTATCCTTGGAGTGAATCAGTTACTTTGTATTTTATGCACCAGGAGCTTGCTTGGATAATGAACTGACCAGAATGTTCACCCATGATGCTACATTTGTTTCATGCACTTTTCCATTATTCATCTTGGAAGTGAAAGTATCTTTACGTTCCAAACCTCTAGTTTCTCTTCTTGTGCATCAGTACTTCATTGCAAAACAAGTTTGTGCAAAATAAATAAACAAATGAATCAGATTCCATATTTGAGATCAATGGAGCAAAAGACCAAGTGCAGATGAAACAAATAAAACTGAAAACACTGACACTGGTCTTATATTACAAACAAGTGATGGTCAACAGAAATACAGAGAGCATGCTCCAGAGATGTTTACACTACAACATATCAAAATTTAATTGAGGATTCACTTAACACAAGCTTCCCTAATGCAGACTGTTGCGACAATGATAGAAAGATGAGTAAGTAACCCTGTACACGCTACGAAGATTATACTCGGTAGGATAAAATGGATATCAACCAGTGGCAATCAATTTGGTCTATCTCTGCTTCGTTGTTAAACCATCTGCAAATTTGATGCTTCACATTCTACGGACATGTAGTCTGCAGCTGCCCAGTACTGGAATGTTGGCAGAGTCAGGAATTTGTGTTGTTCCTTCCATATTTGTCCTTGTTTTTCATCAAGGAGGAGAGGAATGCAATGAGGGAGTACACAAAAAACCTCCACTAAAAATAAACTTGATTCTACAGCTTTCCCCATTCCCCTTCTCGCAGGCAAGTATCTGCTCTCCGTACTGGAGGTCAGAAAATGCAGTATGCGAAGAATCAGTTTGTATTCATGTCCCCCAACTGCATGGCATGCGCTGCAGCAATTATCAGTGAGGCCCTCGAGCAACATAGTCTACTGTTGCTTTGAACTGTCACTGCTGAGAATGTGCTCTTATATGAATTTTTATATGCCACCTTGGTCTTCCAAATTGCAAATCAAAAGTATGTGTAAAGAGGAAGGAAACCAGGGCACAGGCATGTCGTTTACATAAAGTGCTGCACCAAATACTTAGTGGATGATCAAGTTATCAAGCACAACATTGCAAAACTCAAGCTTTTATTTGGTATTGTGCATTGCGCAGCATATGAATATTTAGGTCTTAGGCACATAATCTAAGCTCAACATTTGAGTGCTGCACTTCAGAAGGGATTGCTTTCAGCTGAGAAGTTAAAGCAAAGTTCTATCTGCCCCCTCAAGTGAATGTGAAGGTACATTTTGCAAAAACAAAGAGTTTCCTTGTGCTAACCATCATTTCTCTCTCAACAAAAATAAATTTTAAAAGTTTTAACTAATTCTAGATGTATGCAAATTTCCTGTGTTTCCTGATATTCGTTCTACTTCAAAAGCATTGTATTGGCAAAGAAGCACTTTGCAAAATCATGACCTACGAGTGCAAGTTCGTTCACTCTTAATGTTGGATTTGTATTGCCATTGGGGCCTAGTCATTACCTCAAAAATCTGACATATAAAAGGACATCAGGTGAATACCATTGCCAACGAAAAAGAAAATTGTTCTGAATGTGGCAATTAGCAAGCGTTTTCCCTGTATGCTTAACAATATATAGTGGAAAAGGATGCAGGAAACAGGTTGGCCCTGGATAACTGTGCAGGTAAACACGTCATGGGCCATGATTCACCTCCTAGTTTGTGCTGAGTTAGGTGGTATCATCACCAGTATAATTGAGCTTAGAGTCGTTATGAGGAGGTGGAAATTGATGAGATTTGGTTATACTGCCTTTATAATCACCAGCAGACAACAAATCTAAGTGCATATATGAAAACCAGCAGCATAGGAAAGTCTTAAGAGAATTCGAGCAATTATTAAACTATACTTGGGTATATGGATAAGAGAGACGGAACATAAAGATGGAGGAGGGAAGAGAAAGAAACATACATGGACTCTGGATGGCACAAGATTGATGAACTAAAAAAAGGCTTTCCTTTCTGTGGAATTTACCGTAGAAGTCAGGTGACTTCAGGACTAGATGCAGAGGGAAAAACAAACTAAACCAATTTATTCCTGGACGACTACGCAGGTAAATACATTATAATGCTGAATAGAGACAGGTGTCAAAGCTTTCCATTCTTCAGTCATCAGGATGAACACAAGAATGCCAAAATTTCAAACAATCACAACAATTTATATAATGCAAGAAAACAGTGTTGATTGAGCAGAAAGCTTCGTCTGATTGGCTGAGGCTTTGCCAAGAATCACCTGGATGCATGGGGAGTTTACAGTTTACACATTAGTCTAAACTTTCCTCCTGTTGAAAGTAAGTAGTCAGTTTGTGAACTAACCTTTTCTCCTGCAATACAATTAGCATTTGTTTGAATTTTGATATTCGTGCTTTTGCTCTGATGCGTGCGAGATGTTAATGTTCTGCAACGTCTCACTTTTCAGCAATATTTTCAACTTTTCAAGTTCTGCATGACCTAGTGTCAGTAAATGCTTTCTATATAAAATGCGTACATAAAACATCAATATTAAATTCTAATAGATGAGCTGCTTCTTCGAACTGTTAAAAGATCGGAAGACTATCCTATGAAGAGAGATAACAAGGTGTAGAGCTGGATGAACACAGCAGGCCAAGCAGCATCAGAGGAGCAGGAAAGCTGACGTTTTGGGTTTGGACCCTTCTTCAGAAAACCCATTGCGAAGCCTTGTTATCTCAGATTCTCCAGCATCGGCAGTTCCTACTATCTCTCTATCCTATGAAGACACATTTTGATCCTGTACAGTTTCAATTCCACCAGATTCAAGAAACTCTCATGGCAGTTCTGTTGCTCTCGAAGTTAAAAAGAAATTGCTGCAAATAACTAACTTTATCTTTCTTATAAAAAGGACTTGCAGAAATCTTTACATTCCTCCACAACTTCAATAGCTTCTCCATTCCACATTGCCACTGAACTCCCCTCTTCAGAAACCTCTCCAAGCCTTGCATAAACGTTCACCAATCGAAGGAAGACAGAGGGCAAAACAAAAAGAATTCTTATAACGACAGCGAACAATAATCAAAGTGAACCTAAAGAGGGACAGATTGACCAGAGTCAATGCCCGTGAGATCAGAGTTCCACATTCATGAGTGATACCTGTAACGCTGGAAAAAACTGACTGACCTTCTGACCATCATCCACCTAGGCCCAACCATCTTCAGCTGCTTCATCACAACCTTCTCTCCATCATGAAGAGAAAGTGGAAATATTTGGTGATGATTGCACAACATTCAGCACCGTTTGTAACTCCTTAGATACTGAATCAATCTATGTCCAAAGGCAGCAAAGCTTGAACAAAATCCAGTTTTGGGTTGACACGTAGCAGGTAACATTTGCACTACACAAGTGCCAGGCAATGACCATCTCCAATGGGAGAATCTAACCATCGCTTCTTGACATTCAATGGCAAACCATCATTGAACTGCCCAATATCAACATCATCGGGTTTACCATTGCCAATAAACTGAACTGGACCAGCCATATAAATACTTTGGCTACAACAGCAGGAAGAGGCCAGGAATCTTGGAGGAATCTAACTCATCTCCCGAGTCCCTACAGCCTGCCCACCTTTTACAAGGCACAACTCAGGAGTGCGATGGAATACTCCCCACTTGCTTGGATTACTGCAGCTTCAAACCATCCAGGTGAAAGCAGGTCACTTGATTGGCACGTAACAACAAACATTTACTCTCTGCACCACCAAATCTTGCAGGAGTGTGTGCCATCTACAAGATGCAGTGCAGAAATCTACCAACGCTCCTTAGACAGCACCTTCCAAACTCACGACCACTACTATCTAAAAAACAAAGGTAGCACACACATGGGAACATCAGCACCTGCAAGTTCCCCTCCAAGCCCCGACTACCCCGAATTGGAAATATATCACCGTTCCTTCAGTGTGCCTGAGTCAACATACTGGAACTCCCTAACAGCACATCGTGTCTACCTACAAAGGTTCAAGAAAGCAGTTCAACACCACTTTCAGCAGGGCAACTAGAAATGGGCAATAACTGTTGGTTCAGCCAGCATTTCCACACCCCCTGAATGAATTACAAAAAAAGACCTCTGCTTTCTTTACCTTCACTGGCATATATCTGGAGTTTTAGTCATCAAACATGGAAGAAAACAGTTATGTGCTTACCAGTCAACAAGATTGTTAAGATAGAACAGCTAAGGAGTACAGTTATTGACAGCGATAACACAGTGTGGAGCTGGAGGAACACAGCAGGCCAGGCAGCATCAGAGGAGCAGGAAAGCTGATGTTTCAGGTCGGGACCCTTTTCTGAAGAAGAATCCCGACCTGAAACATTAACTTCCCTGCTCCTCTGATGCTGCATGGGCAATAGTTTGTTCTGGTTTCTTCCTGTAGCAG
>NW_025967612.1:0-25000 GCF_021869965.1 Rhincodon typus | reverse complement strand
CACATTCTGCCCCTGCCAGTATCATTAAAACAGAATACCTGGTACTTATCACACAACTGTTTGTGCAGTACAATATGCCTTCAACCTGACAATACAGAACATATTTTAAAAATATTAAATAGGCTGCAAAACTCTCAGGGATGTCACGAAAGGCACTATTTAAATGTAAGTCTTTCTTCTGTATTGTTTCCTGAATCGAAGGTCAATACTTTGAATGGGGTGCAGCGGGGAGGTGAAGGCATGGTTTTAAAATTCACAGATAGCACTAGATAGGTGAGAAAGTATGTTGTGATGATGATTTAAAGAGTTTGCAGAAGGATACAGTTTCGCTAAGTGTGGAACAAAAATCTGGTAGATGGAATATAACATGGGAAAATGTAAGGTTGTTCACTTTGGCAGGAAGAATGAAAAAGCAGAGTATTATAAAATGGGGACAACTGCAGAATTCCAAGCTGCAGAGGGATTAGGTGTGTTGATGGCTCAAGTAACAAAAAGTCAGAATGCAAACACATTGCATCATCAAGGCTGCTAGTGGAATGCTAATCCTAATTACAAGATGAATTGAATGTAAAATGAAGGATGTTATGCTTCAATTGTACATTGCAATGGTGAGATGTCTCAAATACTGTATGTAGTTTCGGGCTCTCTTATTTGAAGAAGGAACTTAATGTGTTGGAGGTAGTTACTCGAGGAGATTACGAGACTGACACCTTAAAAAAATTGCATTGTCTTATGAGACTAGGTTGGACAGGCTAAGTTTAGTTCCACTGGAGTTTAGAAGAGCGAAAGGGCATTGTTTGAAATGTGTAATATTTTGAAATTAACAAGATTCCTGAGAAGGTGGGCAGGGAAACTATGTGTCCTCTAGTAAGTCCAGAACTAAGGTTATTTTTTTTTATTCAAAGGAATGTGGGCTTTGCTGATTTATGGTCCATCCGTAATTGCCCAGGAGAAGGTGACAGTGCACTCTCTTCTTGAATTACTGCAGTCCTTGGGGTGCAGGAAAACTGGTGCTGTTAGGGAATAAGCTCCAGCATTTTGCCCCAAAATTGGTTGGGCAGAATTTGGAGAGAACAACCTTGTTTTTTCTTGATCCATTAGGACAGAGATGAAGAAAAGTTATTTTCTCTCAGATGGTTGTGTAACTTTGAACTCTGCTTCAGAAGGCAGTGGGGTCATTATTTTTAAAACGAAGGTAGACGGAATCTAGATAGGCAGGGGAGTTAGACGGTTATTGGGAATGTGAAATTTGAAACACAGACAGGTTGGCTGAAATCTTATTGAATAGTGGAGAAGGCTTGAGATGCCAAATGGCCTACCTGGTCCTAATTCACATTGAAACATTCAAAATAGGAGCAGGAGTAGACCATTAGACCCTTTGAGCCTGCTCCGCCGTTCTCTATGATCATGGCTGATCATCCAACGCAAATCTCATTCCTGCTTTTCCCTCATATCTTTTAGCCCCAAGTGCTATATTCAATTGCTTCTTGAAATCAAACTATGTTTTGGCCTTGAATGTTTTCTGTGATAGCAAATTCCACAGGTTCACTACTCATTTGAGGGTACAGAGAATTACTCCTAAAATTGCTCTACAGTTCAACTACGTCCAAAGATCTCAAGTAAAATTATAAATTAGAGACTGCATTATAAAAATTACAGAAAATGTTAAGAAGCAGACCACCAGTAACAAAACTTGATGGCAAGATACAACACTGGCAGATCAGATCATCCTTATAATAAAATTTGAGAAGAGTGTAAAATAAATATCTAAGATGAAGAGATTACTATCAGGAAGTGTATGCAAGATACGCTGGAAGATTCTGGGGAAAAACACTGCTAAAATGTCACTGGGTGTACTTAAAAGACTTAACATGCTTTTGGATGAAACTGAAACATGCTGTTCCAATCTTGTGCCTTAGTTCAGAAATTAAAGTATGTGTAGAAGTTGAAACAAATTTTATTCATGAAATTGCGTATGCAATTAACTGTCACCAACTAAGCAAAAAAGCTGCAAAGGATGCACCAAATTAGAACATTGATCGACAATATTTTGCTATTGCAGTTTGCCAATTTTAAAGTTTGATTACTTGGTCACGTGAAGAGACCGCAAGTGAAGAGATACAACGAGCAGCAATTTAACTGGAGAAGTGTGAATGTTGCAACAAGTATTTCTTCAAAGTTTTGAAATTCTGATTAAAACAAATCTTGGGAAACGTCTCAGAGGATGACGAGAATTAGCAAAAAATATAAAAGGTCAATTTCAACATATTCATATGCAGCAGAGTCCTAACAAATATAAACAAAAATTCCTTTGCTGTAAAAAAAACTCCAAAAAGTAAACAAGATCAATTCAATGATTTTTGAAAAGTGATTTTAATCAGTCTGTTCAAATGTTATCACAAACCTCCAGAGTAGGTGGGGCTTGAACCCCAACCTTCTGGCCCAAAGCCATGGACATTATCAGTGTTTCAAAGACCTCAGCTTCCCAGGGGATTTTTCACTTACACACATCTCAGGTGGTCAATTCAAAATCCAGCAATGACCAATGGAAGTGACTGCTCATTTGCTTGGATAGAAAGAGACAGATAAACACAATACACTGAAATAGGACTCAAACCCAGGATCTTCAATTCAGAGGTAAATGTGCTGCTGTCACTGTCCCAAACTAAAATGGAAACAAATACAACTAGAAATGCTTTCTTCCTGAATGAACTAAACGATCAGTTGCTAACCAGGTCTCCAAAGCTGCAACTTTTCATGTCAGACTCCATACGACCATCAACAGGCTATTCAGTCACTGGGGCATCACACCTCACTCAGCCTCTGCACATCTAAACAGGAGTTAATGCAAACAGTTGACAACTGGCAACTTAGTTCTTTTTGCTTTCCTCACATTGGAGCATAAAAGATTTTTGCAGCACCTTTTTAAGGTATATTTTCAGGTCAGCCTATTAAACATAGATCAAGGCTCAAATGTAGGATTTTCCAGGCCGTTACAGCTCAATATATAGACACAAAGAGCGAAAAACTATTTTAGTTATTCAAACCTGCAGAGTAATATTTCCGGATCTATTTTATCAATATTTTAACGTATGTTTTTCAGGCAACTATACCATTAAATTACTTGGTATTCAATGCCATTGTAGTGTTTAGAATGAAAATACGCAGACGATTTTTTTTTCCCCAGTTGAGATGACATCCTTGCCGTTATTCTGAAACCCCCATCAACCAAACAATTTAAATCCGTTATCGCTTGAAGGGGGGAAAATGCCCAATCTCGCGCCATACAATTTTAAACCAGGTTAACCTGAGATACCCCGAGACAGATTAGGGAATTGGGAGTGGACAGGAGAAACAAAGAATTACTTAAAAACAAAATGCATTCCGGAGAACGAATTTTATTGCAGGCAAGGCCTTGGGAAATCCCTAAAAGAGGCTGCAAGAGGCAGCTTGACATCACCAGGCCCAGGCCGGGCCGTTACTCACTCGGCGTTATCCTCCCTGGTTGGAGACGGTCCTTCGCCGACAGTGGTTGTGATGGTGAGAGTGGGCAGCACCGCTTTCCGTTTAGCGAACATCTTTAATCCGCCCGAACCTCTCTGCCACCAACACGGCGGCCAAGGGCTCCTCGCCTGGCTGAATCGCTGTCTTCCCTTGAAACCCCCTTTTCCTTCTCTCCTCGTCAAGGCTTTCCCCTTTCTCACATTTGAATTTGACTGACGGCAGCGGCGACCCTTCCGAGAGTCCAAGAGAAGGTCACAAACGCCCTCAACTACTTCCGGGGTGAAGAGTAAAGAGGAAAGAGGAGAGGCCGCGAGTTCCAAAGGAAGGTCAGGGGCGGGGCCTAGTTGCTATGGGAGGTCAGGGGCCGGGTCTGGTTGCTAAGGAATGTTAAGGGCGGGGTCTGGTTGCGATTGGTGGTCGGGGCGCGGTCTGGTTGCTAAGGAAGGTCAGGGGCGGGGCCTGGTTGCTAAGGAATGTTAAGGGCGGGGTCTGGTTGCGAAAGGTGGTCGGGGCGTGGTCTGGTTGCTAAGGGAGGTCAGGGGCGGGGTCTGGTTGCTAAGGGAGGTCAGGGGCGGTGTCTAGTTACTAAGGCAGGTCAGGGGCGAGGCCTGGTTCCTAAGGGAGATCAGTTCTTGAGGAAGGGTCACCAGACTGAAACGTTAACTCTGATTTTTCTCAACAGATGCTGCCAGACCTGCTGAGCTTTTCCAGTAGCTTCTGTTTTTGTTCGAGATTGGGGTGGGGCCTAGTTGCTAAGGGAGATTAGGGCAGGGTTTGGTTGTCAGAAGTGTTGAATTGTTACTGCACAGGAGGCAATTTGACCCATATTCATGCGCTAGCTCATTACATGAACATCATTATCTAGTGCCAAACCCCTGCTTTCCCTCCATCCATGCGCACTGTTTCTATCCAACTCGGCATTCAATTGCTTCTTAAATGCCCATATTGAACCTGCCCCCACCACACTTCCAGGCAGTGTGTTCCACACCCCAACTACTTGCTGAATGAAAATATTTTACCTCACTTCACCCTTACTTCCTGGCAAGTGGGAACAGCTTCTCCCTGTCTACTCTATCCAGCCTGCCCTTGAGTTTGAAAATACTTAACCAGATCTCCTCTTAGACCTCTCTCCAAGGAGAACAGAACCATCTTTTTCAATCTATCCTCATAACTCATGTTCTTCAAACCCGGAACTTATAAACTGCTTCAACACAGTCTCCAATGCAGTCACATCTTTCTTACGTGGCATCCAGAACACTGTAGGCCTAATAAGTATCTTATACAAGTTTAACATCACCTCCATGCTCTTGTACTCTGTACACCTATTTATAAAGCTGAAGATACTGTATTCGTTACTTATTGCTCTCTCCCTACCTGCCCTGTCATCTTCAATGATCTGTCTACATATACACCTAGGTTGCTCTACTCCTTCACCCCCCCCCCCCCCCCCGCCATGAGAATGGTACTGCCAAGACATTAAAAGGATTGGGGTGGGGGATTGGAAGAATGGGAGACTGGGACTAGGTGATGATGCTTATTGCTAAGAAAGACCGGGGCAGGTTTGACTCCATCTCCTTGGCATTCTCCCTCTGAGAGGAATTTCTCAAGCACTTGACTGGTAGCTGTGAGTGGTGAGCAAGAGATCACCTTCTGCCGTTCCCTCTCTTACGGTGTGGGCTTGTTGTATATCAGAATGAATGCAGAATACTGTTGCAGACAATAAGATACTCAGTGGTGCGATGTTGGTCCTATAACTGGACCCCATTTGCTCTATGAACTGGGAGATCTCAGCAATGTGACCATCTCCATGGCTTTTATCTCCTCACCACCAGAAGATGAACCTGGGAGGTCAGCAACAAGGCTGTCTGGGAACAAACACTGCCATGGTTTAGAAAAGTCAATTATAATCAGGTCAGTGAAATCTCACCAAATCTTACAGTACTTAATCATTTACTGTATTGATCTGCATTCAATTCTGGTCTCCCTGCTATATGAAAGATGCTGTTAAACCTGAAAGATTTTGGAAAAAATTTATAAGGATGTTGCCAGGGTTGGAGGGTTTGAGGTAAAGGGAGTGGCTGAATAGGCTGGGACTATTTTCCCTGGAGTGTTGGAGGCAGAGGGTTGACCTTATAGGGGCACGGATAGGGTGAACAGCCAAGGTCTTTTTCCCAGGGTAGGGAAATCTAAAACTAGAAGCCACATGTTTAAGGCACGAGGAGAAAGATTTAAAAGGGACCTGAGGGGAAACCTTTTCACGCAGAGTGTAGTGTGTGTATGGAACAAGTTGCCAGAGGAAATGGTGGAGGTGGGTATAGTTATGACATTTAAAAGCCATCTTTGGGCGTATGAATAGAAAGGGTTTAGAGGGATATAGGCCAAATGCTGGCAAAAAGAACTAGATTAATTTAGGATATTTGGTTGGCATGGATGACTTGGACTGAAGGATCTGTTTCCCTGCTGCATAACTCTATGACTATTTTATTTTATTCATTTGTTGGATGTGGGCATCGCTGGCCGGCCAGCATTTCTTATCCATCCCTAGTCATCCTTGAGAAGGTGGTGGTGAGCTGCCTTTTTGAACCACTGCAGTCCTCCTGCAATGGGTTGAGCCACAATGCTATTAGGGAGGGAATTCCAGGATTTTGACCCAGTGACAGTGAAGGAACAGCGATATATTTCCAAGTCAGGATGGTGAGTGACTTGGAGAGGAACTTGGAGGTGATGGTGCTTCCATATATCTGCTGCCCTTGTCCTTCTAGATGGAACTAGTCATGGGTTTGGACGGTGCTATCTGAGGATCTTTGGTGAATTTCTGCAGTGCATCTTGTAGATAGTACACACTGCTGCTACTGAGTGTCGGTGGTGGAGGGAGTGAATGCTTGTAGATATAGTGCCAGTCAAGCGGACTGCTTTGTCCTGGATTGTGTCAAGCTTCTTGAGTGTTGTTGGAGCTGCATTCATCCAGGCAAGTGGGGAGTATTCCATCACATTCCTGACTTGTGCCTTGTAGATGGTGGACAGGCTTTGAGGAGTCAGGAGGTGAGTTACTCGCCGCAGTATTCCCAGCTTTTGGCCTGCTCTTTTAGCCACTCTGTTAATGTGGTGATTCCAGTTGAGTTTCTGGTCAATGGTAACCCCCAAGATGTTGATCGTGGGCGATTCAGTGATAGTAACACTATTGAATGTCGAGGGGCGGTGGTTAGATTGTCTCTTATTGGTGATGGTCATAGCCTGGCATTTGTGTGGCACGAATGTCACTTGCCACTTGTCAGCCCAAGTCTGGATCTTGTCCAGACCTTGTTGCATGTGAACATGGACTGCTTCAGTATCTGAGGAATCACGAATGGTCCTGAACATTGTGCAATCATTGGTGAATATCCACAATTCTGACTCTATGATGGAGGGAAGGTCATTGATGAAGCAGCTGAAGGTGGTTGGGCCTAAGACACTACCCTGAGGAACTCCTGCAGAGATTTCCTGGAGTTGAGATGATTGACCTTCCACAACCATAACCATCTTCCTATATGTCAGGTATGACTCCAACCACCGGAGCGTTTGCCCCCTGATACCCATTGATTCCAGTTTTGCTAGGGCTCCTTGATGCCACACTTGGTTGAGTGCAGCCGTGATATCAAGGGCTGTCACTCTCACCTCACCTCTGGAATTCAGCTCTTTTGTCCATGTTTGAACCAAGGCTGTAATGAGATCAGGAGCTGAGTGGCCCTGGCGGAACCCAAACTGGGCTTCACTGAGCAGGTTGTTTCTGAGCAGATGCTGCTTGATAGCACTGTTGATGACCCCTTCCGTTACTTTACTGATGATTGAGAGGAAACTGATGGGGTGGCTATTGACCGGGTTGGATTTGTCCTGCTTTTTGTGTACAGGACATACTTGGGCAATTTTCCACATTGTCGGGTAGATATTAATGACACAGAAACAGATCATTTAGCTCATCAGGTCCACAGCAGTGATTGTGCCCCACATAAATCTCCAACCCTTCAGCTAACTCCAGCATCACTTGTTTCTTTCTTCCTTTATCTAGCTTCCATGTAGATGTAAGTCGCCTCAGCTACCTCATGTGATATCTAAGCATTCCCTGGCTGAAATTGTTTCTCATAACTTCCCTATTGAACTTATGAGTGAATATCATATATTTGTGACCTGTACTTCTTGTCTCTCCTGCAAATGGAAACATTTTCTCAGCATCCACCTCAACACTGTGGTAATCAATCTAGTGACTGCTCAGGCCTTTTGGTTTGGAGACACGTATCTACAATTCATGGTGATCCATGGTGATGTGGTCAAGAGTAAACAGTAGCTACCAGTGTGATCTGCTACCCTGTGCTTTTGCTGTCCCCAACCCTGTGCTTTCCCTTGGGCAGCATGGTGCCTCAGTGGTTAGCACTGCTGCCTCACAGCGCCAGGACCAGGATTTGATTCAATACCTTGGGCAACTGTTTGCGTGGAGTTTGCACATTCTCCCTGTGTCTGTGTGGGTTTCCTTCCACAGTCCAAAGATGTGCAGGTTAGGTGGATTGGCCATGCTAAATTGTGCCATAGTATCCAGGGATGTGCAGGCTAGTGGATTAGTCAAGGGAAATGCAGGGTTACAGGGATAGGGTAGGGGGTGGGTCTAGGTGGGATGCGCTTCAGAGGGTCAATGTGGACTCGATGGGCCAAAAGGCCTTTTTCCACACTGTAGGGATTCTATGATTCTCTGCTCTTGGTCTGCCTCTGTGCTATGCTCCTGAGGTGCACTTGCTGTTTCCCTAATTATTTCTCTGTTTCTCTTTTCTCCATGATCCTGTTCTACCCAGGCTCTTTCTGTCTCTGTGCTCCTGTTCCCAACAACTTCCTCCACCATGCTTCTGCTGTAAATTGTGTTTCTCTTATGTTCCCATTCTCCCTCCACTACATTGCTTTCGTTGCTCTCATGACCAAGCTCTGTCCACACCCTGCAGATTTGATAAGAAGGCACACATCACCTCAAGTCACCATTTTGTTTAAAAACATTATTAAAATACTTTTCATGTCACACTCTGACATGATGAGAATTGTATACTATTATCAGTGACGAGTCTGTGATAATTAATCATTTTGAAAAAAGGCCCCACATCCAAACAAGGCCCTAGCACTTCCTTTTGCAATCTCAAAATCATATATTACTCCTAAAGTCTTCACTTTTTGAGAGAAAAGGGCTGCAGCCAGGTCAATCTTCTCTGATGTGTAGAACATCTCAATGGTGGCTTCCTTCTTGTAAATCAGTTTGAATCCTCTCTCTTTTATGTCTTTTGGACATGTTGAGCAGAAATGTTCACATTAATTCCAATGTAGTCTAGCCAAGTTTAAGCTGGCTTCTTTCAATTGTATCAGTTTAATATTAATATTAATGCAACTAAATAGATTAGATTTAGATTTATTGTCACATGTGTATGAAAATACAGTGAAAACTATTTTCTCGTATGTTATATGCAAAGTGTTGCCACACCCCAGCACCATCTTGAAACACTGAACAAAATACAAGATGTTACTGCAATAGAGTAATATTTTTCTCTTCTTCTTGTTCCTCCTCTGTTGCTCGGCCAATCACTGCTGGGTCTCCGTAACGGGCTCTCGGGTCTCACTTATGGGCCT
The DNA here is from genome assembly GCF_021869965.1 of Rhincodon typus. Taxonomy (NCBI): domain Eukaryota; kingdom Metazoa; phylum Chordata; class Chondrichthyes; order Orectolobiformes; family Rhincodontidae; genus Rhincodon; species Rhincodon typus. Next base: position 15,859 of record NW_025967612.1, on the reverse strand, counting down.
CCGCCACACCCATGACTTCAACGTCCGAGCTGGAGCCGTGGGCCTGGGGATGTGCAGGTTCCGTCCTTCCTGTTCCCCATCTGACGCCTCCCAGACATTGCTGTCGATGCTTCTGTTCCTTAAGACACCCAGGCCTAGCTGTGGACTTGGAGCCTCCTTCAGTCTTCATGTACAAACTCCACCTCTCATATTCAGCACTGTCGACACAGACATCAGGAGTATCAAAGTCACTGTCTTCATTCGACACAACAACCATCTTTCTCTAGTTACTGACTCTATTCCTTCCCTTGGCAACTTTTTGAAGTTAAACCAGACTGCTCATAATTGACCTCTGAATAAGCTTCCCACCATGTATTTCTGCCATGACTAAGGCTCCCTGTTTACACTCTATATTATCAACAAACTTGATAAAAAGCCTTGACTTATCTGCTGCTGAAACCCTAACACATGATTTCTTACTTCTGAACTTGATGATTCTAATACATACCTGCCTTCTCTTCTACATTCTATCCTGTATGGTGGTGTCTTTCAAAACTCCGCTGCCAGTTTCCTTACTAGCGCTTAGATCTGTTCACCCATCATCCCAGTGCTTGCTGGTTTTCCTTTACTTTTGGTCAAGCAATGCCTTGATTTTAAAATTCTCATCCTTGTTTTCAGATCCCATTATAGCCCTCTTCCTATCTGTGTAATCTCCTCCAGCCCCACAACCCTCCAAGATATCTGCTCATCTAACTTTTGTCTCTTTAGTATTGATAATTTTAAGTGTTTCACAGTTGATCACTTAAGCTACATCAACCTTAAGCTCTCCACCTTTCTATTTTCTGACTTAAAGATCATCCTTAAAACCTAACTCTTTTTACTCAGCTTTAGGCCATCTGTCCTAATATTTTTTGATTTTGCTCAGTATCAAATTTTGCTTCATAATGTTCTTGTGGAATGTCTTCAGTTTTTAATGTTAGTGGTTAATCAACTCAAGTCCTTTAATTTTGGCCTTATGCTTTTATTTATTTGTGTGTCTGTGCTCCTCAAATCCCACAGCTCCTCTCTGTTTGAACACTAAGTTTCCAAAGTATGTTAACTCCTTATGCTTCCCACCAGAATGTTCGCGTCACAGTTACCTGAACAATTTCGCATTGCAATGAGCGTAAAACTGGCAGATAACATTGTGGACTGCCAGGAATCCTCATTTGATAAGATCCTGATGATTCAGAAGAGGAACATAGGTGTCTAGAGCAAAATGCCAAGGCAGTCTGAAGGCAATCAGTGCAAGGGTGCCAGAGAGGCCAAGCAGGCCCTGATAATGAGGTGTTTCAATTCACAGTTTGGGGACGTCTCCTACCCAGTATTACAGAGATAGTAACTGGGCCAGTGAAACTCATCAACATCCCCCATCTCCTCCACACCAAGATGCTGGTGATGATCCTCACCAACAGTAACATAACATAATCCTTTGAAGTCAAGAAAGGCCCCCACCCTTTATTCCATCTTCATCGCCAGCATTCTTCATTTTGTCAAGAACAAGCTTCCCAGCGGTGTGGACATTGTCTTCAAGATGGATGGAAAACTTTTCAACTTCAACCAGTTGAAATTCAAGAAGAAAATGACACTAACCTCACTAATAGAATGTCATCCACATATTGACAATGTCATTCATGCTCTCTCAGAAGAGAATCTTCAAGCCTCATTTAATGCCTTTGGAAGCATAGCGAAGAATTGTTCTCAGCCAGAACCTCAAGAAGACTGAAATCCTTACCAACCAATTCTAGGTCAAGTTCATCCCTCCATTAAGATCAACAGAGAAATCCTCCCAAATGTGGCACACTTCCCTTACTTGGGAAGGTAGCTCTCATCTGAGGCTGACATCACTGCAGGGATTCAACATCACATCCAATGTGCTGCCTCTGGACATCTAAGAATAAGAGACATCAACAGACATGACATCTGTGCTGATGCCAAGCTCTTTGTATATAAGGCAGTCATTTTTTCTGATTCTCCTATACAGCTCCGAAATTTAAACTATGTTTTGATACCACTTCAAGACCACGGAGACATACGATCAATATTGTTTCAGGTGGATTGCCTGCATCAGCTGGGAAGACATGTATACTAACATCAGCATCCTTGAAGCAGCTAACAGCACCAGCATCAGGCCATGATAATCTGAAACAGACTCTGTTGGTCCAGCCAAGTAGTTAGGGTGCCTGAGGTCCAATTGCCAAAGTAAATCACCTTCACCCAGCTCACAGAAGGCACTCAAACGAGAGGAGGTCAAAGGAAGCGTTTCAGAAAATCACTCAAGGCTTCCCTTAAGTAATGTAACACAGATGTCAATGCATGGGAGACCCTCATTCAGAAGAATCCAACATGGAAGAAACTCCTGTATGAAGAGATACAATTCTTTGAGAAGACCCATTGGCATGAGGAAGTACGGAAAAGCAACTGGAGAAATGAATGCCAATGATCTCAAGGCTAGGGGCCATCCCACTGCCCGGAAAAACCTGCCAAATGTGTGATTGGAAATGAGGATCTACGATCAGGCTTATCAGCCACGCAAGGACCCACAGAACCCATAACCAGTGACCCATGGAATTTTCTAGGTGGACAATCGTACTCTTTAGTGAGTGATTGCCGATGACAATTAAACAAATACTTGCTACATCTGGAAAGTTCACACAAACACACTTCTCTTCAATGAGCCTCTGATTTCCATAGGGAAGTGTCATGACACTGCCATTTCACTATCAAGTAGCCCCTTCATAAACTTTCACCATCATAAAAGATGACAACCCCCATATAAATTGCATGAAATCAATATCACACTCAGCCTCACACACTGTTACTGACTGCTATGGGTCTCAGAGAGACAGTGACTTCTTCATTTGTGTTGTTTACAGGTGTTGCATCTGGTGTTCCAACATCACACTCAGTCGTGCTGGGGAAAGGCTGCTTCTACTGATGGATGTTCTTAGTGGGTGTCCACTATGTGTCTGAAGATCCTAATGACTGGTCTGCTAATTGTGTAGTGTTCAAACCAACCCATCTGACCAACCTGTGCATTCCCACCAAGGTGCCAGTGTCTGAGCTGGTGCTAAGTGTGGAGCAAGGATGGGAAGTAATGCATATTCGGAGTTCCTCTCCTCTTCCTGAGGAATTAACAGTGGTCCTTCTGGGATGGTGTTTGCTGGGAGTGATGACTGACCTGCTGAGTGTCCATATGTAATGAGGAAGACTGTGTAATATAGGTGCATCTTGTACAGAGACCTGAAGCTTATCACATTGTCACAGTGATCGTCATCTCTACTGATGGAAACACACATGTATCCCTTCCCAACTCCCAAACAATGCTCTCCTGATGCCATTGCAGGTTAAGCATTCCCTTACCTGGCATTGACCTTTCATGGTCGTGTGATTCCCTGATCTCCCTGCAAAACAATTGGAGTTTGATATCTGAATGGATCAACCTGCAATCAAGGTCCTTCTGTACTGGGCATCATGGGACTGTCCTCTCAGCCATTAAGTCCCAGCTCCCACCAGACCCTACAGGATACCAAGATGCCTGAGTTGGTATTATGGGCATGTGGGGTCCAGTCACTCTTGACAGTCTCTTTCCATTCAGACCCCTAGGATACCCTTCCACATATGTGCATGCGCTTTGAAAGTTGGGATCCTCATTCTCTCTTGAGGTATGAAGAAGGTTATTCGCCACTTGTCCAGACTGTAATCAAGTCAGACCCCATAGGTACTGACTTCCCCTGCCACCTCCATCTGGGCTTTCTTTGCCAGAAGGCATGTTGCTTCTTGCCATCCTGGCAGAGGAGAACGTCCCGGCATTTGGTGAGGGCTGGGAGGACGGCACACAATGAGTTAAATCGTTGGGCTTTCACTGACCGTGCTTCTGCCATTGCTACTGATTGAATGGTTTGATCGCCTTTTTATAAACCCTTGCCATCTGTGAAGATTGATCCTCAGCGACCAGTGGGTTTGAGTGTTTCAGGAGGACTGGGGCTGACATAATCTGAGTCATCCTTGCACCCACATCTGATCTTCAATGCGTGCCTTGGGCTGCACTCTGCCTTTCTCCTCCAAGATGCACCTTAGGATGCACTCTTCTTCTCTGTGTTCACTGCTGGCATCCCCTTAGCACGGCTGCTCTCCTCTCAGCAGCTTTTGCCTGTGTGTTAGCTCCTGTCACTGCCAATCTGAGCTTGTATTCACTGGAAATTCTGATGGTTAATTGTAAATTACTGTAGGACTATGGGACTCACGCAGCTTAAATTCCAGCCTCATTTTGTTGCTGCAGTTTTTTTTCTGTTTGCTTATTTCAATTTTGGATTTGTCCTTTTATCGGGCACTATGCCTAAATAGTGTCATATTCAGATGGGTTAATCATAAACAATGGAGTCGTACGTTTACAGTCCCTGTGCTGATTATATTGAGCTGGTTTTTGAACTTTGGACTTTGTGTTTCCAAAACTTCCAACTGTTAGTTCTGCTCCTTCTGGCCTTTCAAAGGTAAACAGAAACTTAACCATTAGCATCCTCTTGTGCCTTGCCTCTATAATCTTGCACGATTCAGGTTCGCCAGTTGCACCTCAGGCATAGTTCACTGCTCTTCAACTACATGAGGCAAACCAGGCACACCTATTATGCACAATCACTATTCTTTCTCTTCCAGAATATTGATTTCAATTTATTTATTTATTTATTGTCACGTACTGAAATACAGTGAAAAGCTTTGTTTACAAATAGATAATAGTAAGCAAAGGATGTGTAGAACAAAAAAAACTTAGACAGAGGCATACAAGTTACATTGCACAGGACGTGTGCTAGGTGAGATCAATGTTAGCAAGATCAGCATTATTTGAGGCTAGAGAGTCCATTCATTAGTCTGATAACAGCTGGGAAGAAGCTGTTCCTGAACCATCTCATGCTTGTATTCAGGCTTCTGTATCTTCTGCCTGATGGAAGAGGCGGAACATAAATGTACATCACAGACTGCAGCAAGACCTGACTGGAGATGGGAAATCCTGTGATATCACTCCCCTTGAGGAGGTAGTGCGGACTTAAACAGGAGAGGAATGGCAGACATGGTGGTCGCAAGCAGAGCAGGGAACATATTGCTCATGTAGTCACTTCCACTTCTTTAAAATGCCTAATTCCTGATCCATCATTCCTCAACCTGTTCTCACATTTAAGTTTGATAGAGTATGAACATATAGATGCTCCTGTAAGGTTTTGGAGTAGATTTGTAGCTTGGGTTGTGGGTGTGGAGGTTGGTTGACTTGCCGAGCTGGTTTCTTGTATTGCAGACGTTTCGTTACCATGCTGGGTAAAATCCTCAGTGCAGCCTCTGATGAAGCATCGGTGTGTTTTCCCGCCTGGTTTTTAAACTCTGGAGTCTGTTGAGCTGGATTGCCTCACTTCTGGTTTTCCTTCATAGTGGAATGTATATGGGGTCGAGTTCAATGTGTTTATTAATAGCATGCTTCCAGGTTTTCAGGGAAAACGGATATCCAAAAAACTGGATCAGAAGATGCCTACACTAACAACATCAGGAAGATACTACACGCCCCGACACACTCATCACACTACCCTACATCAGGAACACATTGGAACTCACCATAAGACTCCTATGACCGCTGGGCATCAGAGTGGCACACAAGCCCACGTCAACCCTATGACAACTGCTCACCCGAACTAAAGACCCACTCCCCGCCATGGACAGGACCAATGTCATCAACAAGATCCCCTGCAGACACTGTGAGAAACACTACATCGGACAAACAGGAAGGAAACTAACAACAAGGGTACATGAACACCAACGGGCTACAAAAAGACACGACCAATGCTCATTCATCTCAATCCACATGGACAAGGAGAACCACCATTTCGACTGGGACAACACCAAAATCCTGGGACAGGCTAGGCAGAGACAGGCACGAGAATTCCTAGAAGCCTGGCACTCCACGAAGCATGCTATTAATAAACACATTGAACTCGACCCCATATACACTCCACTACGAAGGAAAACCGGAAGTGAGGCAATCGTGTGATGGACTGGGCAGTGTTCACAACTCTCTGTAGTTTCTTATGGTCCTGGGCAGAGCAGTTGCTATACCAAGCTGTGATGCATCCAGATAGAACACCTTCCACGGTGCACTTATAAAAATTTGTTACTTGTATCCTCTCCAACGAAGATCAACACAAAATAGCTGTACAATTCATCTGTCTTTGCTTTATTCTTCATTGCTAATCCCTCAGACTAATTTTCTACAGGACCAACACTTATTTTACTTTATTAACTCCTTTCTTTTTTAAATAGCTGAAGAAACTTCCTGTTTTTTATATTTTTGGATAACTTTCACTTGTACTCTAATTTTTTCCTCCTTATTAGTCTTTTAGCAATTCTTTGCTTTTTTAATATTCTGTTCAAACTTCTGACCTGCCATCTATCCTTGCAGAATTATATATCATTTCTTTGAGTTTGATGGTCTTGTTAACCTTTTTGGTTAACCACAGATGGTGGATTCGTCCCTTAGAAATTTTCTTATTTGTTGGAATGTATCTATTCAGCACTTACTGGAATATACCTTTAAATATTCACTAATGCATCTTTATTGATCTATCCCTTAACCTAAATTGCCAGTTCACCTTCGCAAACTCTGCTTTCATGCCCTCATAATTGCCCTTGTTTACATTCAAGATAGTAGTCTTCGCTCCCTTAGACTGTATGTAAAATTCAATCGTATTATGATCGCTGCTACCCAGGGACAGTTTCACTATGATGTTAGTAATTAATCCCATCTATTCGGAAAACACCAGTTTGAATATGGCCTGCTGTCTGGTTGATGACATAGCATGCTGGTCTAAGAAACTGTTCTGAAAACATTAAATAAATTCCTCATCTAGACTATTTTTTCCTACTTAATTTTTCCAGAATATTTGGAGGGTAAAAATCTCTTGATAATTGCTGTACCCATTTGACAAGCTCCCATTATTTCTTCCTTGATAACCTGTCCTATCATGTGGTTATTGTTAGCAGCCTGTACACAACTCCCATAAGTGACCTCTTGCCTTTATCATTCCTCATCTCTATCCAGACTTGTCTGAAATAAATCCACAGAGGCCGTTATCCTGTCACCAGGTCACCCTTTATTTACACCTGGAGAGTCCTTGACACTGATCCAGCTCCCTCAGAGCCAACTCTCAGAGTGAACAGAACCTCTGACACTCCTGTTCTTATCTGTCAGCCAGGGCTCCCTGTTTGGACCAGATTAACAGCTCCAATCAGATAACTCATATTCTATGAGGTCCACCTGGCTGACCTCATTACAATCACTACATCCCCCCGCCTCCGAGTCTGAATAAGCTGATTCTTTTTATTTATAGCTCCTCCTGGTTTCAGGTTCCTCCAACTCTGCCTCTGCTACAGGTGGTGTGTAATGCACAGTACCTCACCTCTTGCCCCCAGAGCATCTCAGATGAAATTCATTCTCTTCTTTGGTGGCAAAGGTGTCGAAGCAGTGACATCTGCCGGGTCCATCTCAGATTCTGATGGAGAGGGAAAACCCACGTGTTCTGGAACAGTCTGAAAAACTGTTGAGCAGACAGGCGTGTTTTGTTCCCACACCGTTTGTGAGTTTGCAGCATTCATATGGTCCACCTGCTTTTCAGGACTGTTGTGCCAACCTGAACTTTATATGTCACTAGACCTGACCTCACATTGACCATGCCTCTTACCCAAGCAGGGCCATTCCTGTGGTTTCCCACCAAACTTCATCCCCTGAATTTAACTGTCTCTCTTGCTTAGTGCAGTCTTGTGTCTGGCATTGGTGTTTCTGATGTCATTTCACCCTCCCCACACCCCAGGTCTGGGAAGATCAGATTTAAGCTGGTGCAGAGTCTTCTCCCAATTAGTGACTCTGCTGGAGCTATCCCTGGAGTTGCATGGGGAGGTAGTCTAATCATCAAATAGGAACTGGGACAGTTTGGTATCTAGTGAAACTGTAGGTTGTTTCTTTAAGCTTGCCTTCAAAGTTTGGACTCTCTTTCTGCCAGACCATTGGATGATGGATGGTATGGACCAGTTCTTATATGTTGAATACCATTTGACTTTAGGGAATACTCAAATTCACTGCTGGTAAATGATGGCCCGTTACCTGTGACCAACACTTTCAGGAGTCCAGAAATTGTAAAAGATATGCGCAGTTTTTCTATCGTCGTTCCCATGTTCCATGAATGAACTCTATGCACGTCCAGCCACTTTGAGTGGGCTTCCACAATGACTAAGAATATTGAGCCCATGAAAGGACCTGCATAATTGATGTGTAACTGAGTCCAGGATTTACCCAGCTGTTCCCATGAATGTGGGGTGCTGCTAGTGGTAATTTTTGTTGTCACCCTGGGCACTGCCCCAACAACGCAGCTACATCTGCATCCAATCCTGGTCACCTGGTCGCCTGCATCTTCATTTTGGAAACCCTTGGATGACCCTGTTAGAGTTCAGCCAGTACCTGGCGATGACCTTTGCTTGGGGCAATCAGTCTTGCTCTCCATAATAATATGCTGTCCTCTACTTTGATCTTGTCTCTCCAGGTCCACAAAGATTTCAATTCTGGTTGTGATGGCCCTTTGGTTACCCCCATCAAAACCAGCTGTTTCAGTTTTGACAAGACTGGATTTTTCTGTGCCTAAAGTCTGATATTGTCAGCTGTGACTGGGATTGTTTCCAGAAAATTTAAAACCATTACAGACTCTTCCAATGGCAGTACCACCGGTGGTGTATCTGCCAGTGGGAGACAGCACAACGCATCTGCGTTCACTGCTTGACTTCTCGGGTAGCGTTGTATGCACTTAGTATTAGACGCAATGCTGAATTTGGCCTGAAGCTATGGGTGGCACTGCCTTGTCCTCTTTAAGTAGACCTTTCAGGGGTTTGTGGTCTGTTATTATTACAAATTTACGTCCCTAAAGGAATGGATGGAACTTCCTGTCTCCAAATATGACCACCAAACCTTTCTTCTCTACCTGGGCACATTTATGTGCAGCATTAGCCAAAGCTCTGAAGTGCATACGCTATTGGGCGTTCGTCTCCATTGGGCCACCTAGGAGCTAATACTACCTGATGCCATACAAGGAGACATCGCATGTCAATACCAGATCTCGCTTGGGATCATAGTGTGCCAACACCTTAGAGTGTTTTCTCACTTCCCTGAAGCTGTGGTTTGGCTACGGGACCATTTCTAAGACTGACCCTTTTTTAAGAGTTGATGCAAAGGTGCCGGGATGGAGGCCAGGCTATGTAGGAACCTTCTGTAATAATTCACTAACCTGAGAAAAGACCTAAACTCCAGTACAGACATGCAAGCAGGGGCACCTTTGATCACCCTCACTTTATCTTCCAACGGGTGTGACCCAGTCTTGTCAATCCTGTAGTCCAAGTAGGTCACTTGGGATGCCTGGAACACACATTTTTCCCTTCTAAAGCGTACGTCTATCGGGGAGAAATGTCTAAGGACTATGTCCAAGTTCTCTAATTGCTCCTTATCGGTCATTCATCTTCTTAGCATGTCATCTAGATAAATGGTAACCGGGTGTAGGCCTTGTCAAATGTTCTTCATTATCCGCTGAAGAAATTGCTTGGGCTAATGATACCCCAAATGGCAGTCTTGAATGTTGGTACAAATTCTTATGGATATTAATTGTAGTTCTGGGAATCCTTATCTGACTGCAAATGCAGGCACGCATGGCTCATGTCCAACTTTGTGAAGGACAGCCTCCTGTCAGCTTTGCATGTGAATCCTCTATGCGAGGGATGGGTATTTATCCATCTGCGAAAAGTGGTTTACCATTTGTTTAAAATCCCCACAAAGGCGAACCAACTGGTCGGGTTTTATAATTGGTATGACCGGTGCTGCCCATTCTGTAGACTGGACTGGGTTATAGTCCAACAGGTTTATTTGAAGACACAAGCTAAAGAAGGAGTGAGATTCTGAAAGCTTGTGTCTTCAAATAAGCCTGTTGGACTATAACCTGGTGTCTGATTTTTGACCTTGTCCACTCTAGTCCAACACTGGCACCTCCACATCATGGCAAACTGGACTGGTTTGATGACTCCTTCACTTTCCAGCATTCTGGTTTCTGCCTGTACTTTTGCCTGCAAGGCAAATGGCACTGGGCGGGCCTTGCAGAATCATGGAATTGTTTCCTGATCAACATGGGCCTTGGCTCCTTTGATAGTCCCTGGACCTTCCTGAAAAACATATGGTTATTTAATTAGGACTTTACTCAGGCAGCCATTTTCTAATTGAAAAATGTGGAGCCAATCAAGATGAATCTTTCTCATCCAGTTTTGCATCAATAGGCTGGGCCTGAGCCTTTTACTACCATCAGCAGTAACTGAACCAGCTGCTTCTCATAAGAGATTGGAACTGAAGAAGTACCCTTAATTTGTAAAGGTTCCCCAGTATAGGTCCTCAGTCTAGCTGAGGTCTTGCGCAAACTTAAGGGTTGGAGTCCGGAGCGAATTTTCTCAAAGACCGGTTCTGTGACCACTGAAACAGTTGCCCTGGTATCAACCCCCAGTAAAACCAGGTGACCATTTATCTTCTGATTCAAGATTATTTCTTGCTGTCATGCTTATTCAATCCATTCCAACAAAACTACCCCATCACCCTTCCCTTCCTGCCTGTCCTTGAAGCCTTGAATATTTAGTTCCCATCTTTGATCTTCTTGTAACCGTGTCTTTCCATCCCCTCCTTCCCTTTTTTTAAACTGTTTAGTGGAATGTGGGCTTCACTGGCTGGGCCAGCCTTGAACATGTGGTGATGAGCTTAAACTGCTGCAGTCCATGCAGCATGAGTACAAACACAGTGCTTGTTAGGAAGAGAATTCCTGGAATTTGTTTGGGTTACTTGCCTTTTATAAAAATAATTTCCTTGAGATGTGGGCATTTATTGCCCATCTTTAGTTGCCTTGAGAAAGTGGTGGTGAGCTGCCCATTGAGTTCGCACCGATCCTCCAAAGAGCATCCCACCGAGACCCACTTCCCTATCCTATTCCTGTAACCCTGCATTTCCCAGGGCTAATCCACCTGGCTTGCACATCCCTGGGGCAATACGGGGCAATCTTGCATGGCTATTTCACTTAACCTGTACATCTTTGTACTGTGGGAGGAAACTGGAGCACCCGGAGGAAATCCATGTATACACAGGGAGAATGTGCAAACTCCACACAGACAGTCGCCTGAGGGTGGAATCAAACTCAGGTCCCTGGCGCTGTGAGGCAGCAGTGCTAACCACTGAGCCACTCTGCCACCCGTTGACATGACTCAGATACAGGGAAAGTAGGCTGTACTTAGGCATGATGCTGGAACAGTCAAGAATGTAAATGAAGCTTGATAGGCTAACTGACATTTTCATGTGCATCATTTTTGTACGTTGTGGTGGTTTTGGGACATTTTTGGGACAGTTTTATCTGTAGTCTGCCCTGTCTTCTTTTTGGATCAGTTTTAGGGCTGGAGAGAAGGTGCTTGTCAGTTCAACTGGTAGATGCAGGATCTCAGATCTGGCCATGTAGTGAAGGTAGAAGCCAATAGAATCCAAACTGAAAAATGGCAACTTGTGGAGACCAATGGCCAACACCTGGTTTATTTGTTTCCTGCCTCCTGTTAATTTCTGTGGATCAATGTGCGGCCCTGCCTGAGAATTAGCCAAGCAGTCCATGGAAGCTCAGATTTAACCTTGTAAACCTCAGTTAACTGATATCACCATTGGTGTCTGGTAGCTTTGGAAGTCACTCATCTGTGGATGCTGGACAAGGGATAAATGACTGATAACCCATTGCCTCCTGTACAGCTCAGTGTGAGCTACTTTGAGATGAACAAGCTACCCGAATTATAGGCTGTGAAAGAAGATTTATTACCCATTATCATCCTTCATCAGTAAACAAGCTAATAAAAAAAAGCTAATAAAATATGTCTGTGTGCTGCAATAGTGATACAACATTTGAGTGATTAATGAAACATGCATTTTCTTTGGTAAGTTGAAATCATGGTTTAAAGTTCATCTGACATTAGTGCCGTACTTTGATTTAGGGCACAGTAAAAGGACAACTGAGGAACCCCCCCTTTTCTCCTCCCTCACTTACTGTAGGACTTCCAATTCTGTCAGGCCTTCCTGGCACTGTTAACCATTCTAAAGGCAATCGCTGCTTTGTTAACAGCCAGTTCACAGCCAATCAGATGGACAACTGATGTCGCAACAACTGAAGTCACTTTTGCTTTGTTCAACTTCAACCTAGTCACAGATCGAATTAGAAAAAGAGAGACGGTGTACCAGTGAGTGAATGAGAGCGAACCTTTTCCAAAACATAGGGAAATGGAAGGAATAGGATTTTCGCCAGAATTTCAGGATATGACGCTGGTCACAGGGAAGGTACGTATATTTCAAGTTAAATTTTTTTTCAGCAAATAATCTGATTTTGGAATTTACTTATCAGCTCTGTTTAAACATGGAGTTCTAAAACAGGACAAAGTTCAGACTGAGATTTAAGTATTGAACTCATGATGGCTGAATTTGTGGATGTTACAGTATTTCAGAGCGCATTTTGTTTTGTAAATTCCTTGTTTCTTAAATAAAAGACACATGTAATACCTTTCAAAACTTTGGGATGTCACAAAGTTTAGTAAATGGGGTATTTATTGAAATTCAATCGTTCTCAAGAAAGGCAACAGCCAATTATTGTTTAGGAAGGTCCCAAAAACAACAGCACAATAATGGTCAGATAATCTATTTTAGTCATGTTGTTTGAGAGGTGAACATTGACCAGGGAGAACTCGGTTGCTTTTCTTTTAATAAGGTCACGAGATCACTTACATCCAGCTGGGGCAGGAGATGAACCCTCAGTTTAATTCCCCCCCCAGCAGATAATACTCCTTCAGTGTTGTACGACAGTGTCAGCCTAGATTCACTTGTCCAAGACTCTATTTTGGGACGTCAACCTGTAACATTTTATCAGAGATTAGAATGTTATATATCAGTCAAGGCAAGCATCTTTAATTAACAGCAATATGATGTTATAGTGGGAATACAGCGAAGTGATCCTACTTTATTTCCTGAAACAGGGAAATTTAGAAATGAGAGTCCTGACATTAAGACAGGCAGTGGTTAAAATGGCAGCCAGCCACTACATTTGGGCCTCCAACAGATTTGGGCCTCCCACCATTTTAGCTTTTCTATTTCTGGTGGCGGTAAGGGGTCCACCATACTTCACTGGGGGGATTCAATAATATTTTAAAAGTGTTTAGTGATATTATTCTGACACTGATACAATTTTAACCCTAGACCCACAAGGTGAAACCAGAGACAGCCTATAAACATAAATATTGAATACGTTGTTTGAAGGTTTACTTGGAGAAATAGAATGGGAGTGTTCCCCCAGTGCCAACAAGCAATTCTGGATCCTCTTGTGGTTTAATGAGATTCATGTAATTGATCAGATGATTCCTACATGAGGGAAGAGAAGACATCAGTCTATTACCAGCATGTGAAGACACAGGTCTTAGGCACTACACTAGAAGGTTGTATTCAATAGTAGAAGATGTACAGGTGTAAATAAAGAAGTAGAAAAGTACAGAAGACCTTGAAGAGCCTTACTTAGAGATAAGGAATGAGCGACCTCAGGCTAGAGTGGATGTGCAGACACTATCAGCCTGAGATACTCCAGACTCTCAATGTATGGGTAGCTGCATCGGCTTAAAGAAACAAGCAAAACCATGGTGCTGGCTCAGGAATAAACCACGAGGGTAGGAGCTGCAGTTAAAGCAGAGTCCAAGGGACACAGCTGAAAAGCAAACATTCCAAGGGCAGCATGGAACTGCCAAAGACTTTGATGGAGCAGCTGGGTAACAAGTGGAAGACTCCAAAAACAGGCCAAACCTTTGGATGACTTTGAGAAAAAAACTGAAAAAGGAGAATATTCCATAAGCATGAAAAAGACTTTGAAAGACTTCAATGAAAGAGCTACAGAGGGAGCACATGAAGGATGGAAAAAAAAAATCTCGGAAGTCTTTGAAGTGTGGCCCTGAGCCAGCAATACACTGGAGAAGAACAACATAGGACTGAAAATTTTGACAGTATGCAGGAAAAACCCAATTATTCACCCAGGTTAGACAGGCACTATAGTCAATTTATATGCTAACAGTCCAATAGCTGATATTATTCTGCCAGGACAAAGCATGAAAGAAAATACTACAGAGTACATTGATGAAAACATTCAACATGAACTTTAGCCACAAAAGAAATTTACTGCTAGTATGGGTGAGATTTAATCAGAGATCTCAACATTTGTAGAATCATTAGAAGCTTTTTAAGTGGATTTATTTATCAAGCAGGATGTTGCAGGTACGGACCTATGAGGGATGAATTAATTGGACACCATATAATTGTCAGTATGAGGAATAAGGGGTTATCAGACTTTCTTCAATACATGGGAACGTTGGCTTTGCAGGCAGAAATCAGGATCTTAAATTGTCCACCACCGTAAGGAAACATCGTGGATTCTTCTGATGTAGTTGGATGGTTTGGCACCAAGTTTGTGCTGTTACCCTCCTGGAAGACCATGCAAAAACCAAAAGAGCACTTATCTGCTAGAACCCCTAGTTGGCATCCAGTTTTGTGAAAAAACTTGCTCGTGGCCAATTTTGATTCTAACTGTAAACCCAACCTTAACCCTCAGGGTATGTATCAAACTTCCAGTGACTGACAACTGGGATGAATTCCCATTCTTACACCTTTGTTTAACAGAGTGAGATGCACATACAATTTCCATTTGTCTTGGGAACAGTTACTCATCCTGATCATCACTGTATTAACTCCATCACTGGCAACGTGACCTTGTTATTAACCATGTTGTGTAATGGAAATGTTATATTTTTCCTTCAAAGAATGAGAAATTTTCCTGGGAGTTTACAAGTTTATGGTTTTTAACCTCTTCTTGAAAAGTAATGGGATAATCCCGCTTCGAATTGCTTCAACTTTTGAATAGTTTTGGAAATTCTTGTTGATTCTTCTACCATCTTAATTCTGAAATACTATATCCACTCTTTTTCGAAGACTGAATTGAATATATGCATTACTGGCACAGTGGCTCAGTGGTTAGCACTGCTGCCTCACAGCACCAGGGACCCGGGTTCAATTGCACCCTCGGGTGACTGTGTGGAGTTTGCACATTCTCCCCGTGTCTGTGTGGGTTTCCTCCGGGTGCTCTGGTTTCGTCCCACAGTCCAAAGATGCACAGATTAGGCGGATTGGCCATGTTAAATTGCCCATAGTGTCCAGGGATGTGCTGGCTCGGTGGATTAGCCATGGGAAATGCAGGGTTACGGGTGGGTCTGGGTGGGCTGCTCTTCGGAGGGTTGGTGTGGGCTCGATGGGCCAAATGGCCTGCTTCCACACTACAGTGATTCTATGATTCAGTGAATGAGGTTTTCTGCTCCCTCAGTCTATGTAATGTTTCAGTGACATTTCCACCCCTACTTTGGGCTGACGTTTTTGTGGTGATTTGTTCACATACCTGAAGACTTGTGTTTCCTGGACTTTGGAGGTTTGTGGTAACTGATCTGATTCTCATAGACTTCAATGACAGCAAACTGTCTGCCAGTATTGAAACAGATGTTCCTGTGTAAAGTTTATATTTTTTCAAAGCCTTATACCTGCAAGCTTATGATCCAGAATCTGTTTTTAGGCTGTTTGCCCTCAGCTGGAAGTGTTGTATTTACCTTTTGTTTTGTATATTTAACTGATTAAAGTGTTTCCTCATCGCATGATGTGCATTTCTTGTTTTCCTGTTGCAGAACGTTA
>NW_025967611.1:20622-25000 GCF_021869965.1 Rhincodon typus | reverse complement strand
TGGTGCTAAATTTAAATATTAAAAATGGAAAATAAATAATTGAAAAAATTTGTTAAGTATTATTTAAAACATATGAGATGGTAGAACAGGTTGTGTTTTGGCTGCAGCATATGGGAGCTGTGGATGCTTGTATGATCCTGGGTAAACACATTGATACTGTTGAAGCTCTTCTAGCCAGTGTAACTGAGCTGGAAGCTGCAGATATAGATATATCAAGGACAAGGAAGTTACCTAGATATTTGATAGCAGAGGGCAGTTAAATCCCCTAGGATAGGGTCTTCGGATTTTATTATTGGTCAGGGACAAGGAAGTAGGGCTATAGCTGAGGCAGTTAAGGCGACCCAGATGGCAAGTGTGCAGGAGCCTCATACTTTGCAATGTCCAGTCAGTATAGAAGTTCTTTCAGCTTGTTTCAATGAAATAGCATAGCTAGCGAAGTAGAGAGGGTTTGAAGCTAAATAGCAGCAGCAAGAGAGCAAACTTGGAAAGATGTGTAAATGAAAAAGTAAAGTGCAAGGCAAGAGAGTAATGTGTTAATATGGCTAGTGAGAAACAGACTATGACAGGAAGGGAAAGAGAGATCAAATCTAAATCAACAGATCGGTCCGGGAGGTTACAAAATGAGCAAAACAAAGGCTCTGTATCTAAAATCACTTGGTGTTTGAAGCAAGACAGATGAACTAAATGTGCAATTAGAAATTTACAGAACATAATTTGATAGCCGTAGAGAAATATCTACAGGACAGTAGGGACCTGAATACTGAAAGTTACATGACATTTAGGAAGGGCAGGAGAATCGGAAAAGTTAGAGGGGTGCCTCAGTTAATTAATGATGATGGTACCACCATAATTGAGGGATGACCCAAGTTTAGGAAACCAGGGTGTTGAAGCAATTTGGGTAGGGATGAGAAATAATAAAGGAAAGAAGTTACTTGTGGGAATGGTGTTAAAAAAAACCCAACAGTAACCACAACATAGAATGGAGCATAAAGGAATGCATGATGGAAGCTTGTCAAAAAGGTACAGCAATAATCATGGGGAATTCTAATCTACATAGACTGGTAAATTACTTCAGATAAGCATTGCCGATATTCCTTGAAAGAATAAAAGAAAATCCAGCAAGATTTGGATCAACATATTAAATCATTTAAAATGTCATTGGGAATAAAACGTTATTCCCTGAAATATGTTGAGTAGCTTAGTAGACAAATGTTTAAGTTATTTCATGAGGCAATCCACTTATTTTAATGGGTTTATTAAAATAGAACACCAGGGAATTTCATATTCCAACCTCTGCAAACTTAAGTTAAAGGGCAATTTCCTGCCTTAGTGCACTTTAAAAAAAAATTGGATTAAGTATGATTAGAAAGCTACACAAGGAATAAATGAATCACACTAAGGGATATCTCTGATCCATGTGGGAAATTAAAGACATTACGTTTGCAAGACAACAAAGTATCTTGTTGCTAATTTTATTCACAGATCCCATGATACAAGCTTTACAAGAAATGACAAGATAATAAAAGGTTAGAAGAAATACTGCAAATAATGATAAAATGGGATATAACAAAAAAAGTAAGAAAAACACAGGAGATGCATCAATACCACAAGGATAGGTGTTGGGTTCGCTTTTGTTCGTCATTTATATAAATGATTTAGATAAGAACATAGCATGGGTAGGAAGTTTGTGGATGACACCAAAGTTGGTGGTATAGTGGACAGTGACGAGGGTTATCTAAGATTACAAAGAGATCTGGATTAATTGGGTCAATTGGCTGAAGAGTGGCGGATTTTAAATTTGGATTAATGTGAAGTGTTGCATTTTGGTAAAACAACAAGGGCAAGACGTATACAATTAAAAGTAGGGCCTTGGGTAGTTTAGGAGAACAGATGACCAAGGGGTTCAGGTACATTTATTCTTTGAAGCTTGCATCACATATAGAAAGGGTATTTTTTTTCCCATGGTGGCTCAGTGGTTAGCACTGCAGCCTCACAGCGCCGGGGACCCGGGTTCAATTCCAGCCTCAGGCGACTGCACATTCTCCCCATGTCTGCGTGGGTTTCTTCTGGGTGCTCCGGTTTCCTCCCACAGTCCAAAGATGTGCAGGCTAGGTGGATTGGTTATGCTAAATTGCCTGTAGTGTTCAGGGGTGTGTGGGTTATAGGGGGAATGGGTCTGGGTGGGATGCTCCAAGGGTCGGTGTGGACTTGTTGGACCGAAGGGCCTGTTTCCACGCTGTAGGGATTCTATGATTAACAGCATGAGGATGTCGCTGGCTAGGCAGCATTTATTGTCCATCCCTAATTGCCCAGAGGGCAGTTCAGAGTCAGCCATATTGCTGAGAGTCTGGAGTCACATGTAGGGCAGACCAGGTAAGGATAGCAGTTTCCTTCCCTAAAGGACATTCGTGAACCAGGTGGATTCTCCGACAATCGACAATGGATTCACAGTCATCGTTAAATTCTTAATTCCCGATATTTTTATTGAATTCAAACTCGACCAGCTGCCGTGGTATGATTCGAACCTGGGTCCCGAGAACATTATCTGGGTCTCTGGATTAACAGTCCAGCGATAATACCACTAGGCCATTGCCTCCCCATTAAGACAGCGTTTAGCATGCTTGGCTAGATTGCTCAGACCTTTGACTTTAGGAGTTGGGATGTTAGTTTGAGGTTGTACAGGATATTCGTGAGGCCTCTTCTAGAACATAGAACAGTACAGCACAGTACAGGCCCTTCGGCCCACGAAATTGTGCCAAGCTTTTACCCTAATCCTAAGGTCTATCTAACCTCCACCCCTACCTTATACTATTATCCATATGCCTATCTAATAGCCTCTTAAATGCCCCTAATGAGGCCGACTCCACTACCCTCTCCGGCAATGCATTCCACGCCTCGACCAACTTTGAGTAAAGAACCTACCTCTGACGTCTCCCCTATATCTACCTCCACTTACTTTAAAACTATGCCCCCTCGTAATAGCTACCTCCACCCTAGGAAAAAGTCTCTGGCTGTCTACTCTATCTATACCTCTGATCATTTCGTACACCTCTATCAAGTCACCTCTCATCCTTCGTCGTTCTAAAGAGAAAAGCCCTAGGTCTGTCAACCTTTCCTTGTAAGACCTTCCCTCCATTCCAGGAAACATCTTGGTAAATCTCCTCTGCACCTTTTCCAATGCCTCCACATCTTTCCTGTAATGAGGTGACCAGAACTGGACACAATACTCCAGATGTGGCCGAACCAGGCTTTTGTATCGCTGGAGCATAAGTTCACGGCTCTTGAACTCGATTCCTCTATTAATGAAAGCTAACACACCATGTATAAATTTATTTCAGAATCCCCTTCCCCTCCCCTGTTTCTGAAGGGTCTCAACCTGAAACGTCAGCTTTCCTGCTCCTCTGATGCTGCTCATCCAGCTCAACACCTTGTTACCTATAGGCAGGTGGGACTAGTTTAGTTTGGGATTATGGTCGGCATGGACTGGTTGGACTGAAGGTGACACATTCAATTTCCGTGCTGAATGACTTTATAACCTGAAATGAGAAATGATTAATTAGCATTTTTGATTGTAACAAAGACAAAGACAAAGACAAAGAAAAAGACAAAGACAAAGACAATCTGTTAGTTGCAGATGGACTTGCTTTACACTCAGCATTTTCTACTCTTCACTCCAACTTAGAGCATTTCTTTTTAGCTGACGCAAGGGCCAACCCCCACAGATGCATGAATATGATAAAGCCAAATAGCATGAGCTGTATTCTAGGAAACCATTTCACAACACGTAGTCTTCCCACCAGATGGTGCGCAACTACAGTTCACCAATTTAAAAATCAAACTTGGTTTACAAAATTCAAGTCTCTTTTAGATCTGCTGGACATTTTATGAAATTGCTACAGTCTCTTTAAATGTTGCATTTTTCTAACTTTTTATTTGGTGAAAGACATACAAAAATCATGCCATGGTGTACACAAGATAAATTCACATGAAGAAATTTGTAGACAAATAAATACCATTGAACTGAGCCTAGATAAATTAGAAGTATTTGCTTTATTTTATGAATTGTGTCCCTCAAACACACCATACATTTTTATAAAGCAAGGGGATAATTCAAACACAGCAAACTGATATTAAGCAAAAAACAAAAAAAGCAGAAGCTTGCAATAGAAGTATAGGTTTACAAAACAGATCAGTTATTCTTTCTTGAATATCCGGATGTACTTTCCTGAAACATACATTCTCCAGCTAATTTAAAACCAAAATATGACAATTTAAATTGTGAGATAACAAGGTGTAGAGCTGGATGAACACAGCAGGCCAAGCAGCATCAGAGGAGCAGGAAGGCTGGCGTTTCGGGCCTAGACCCTCCTTCAGAAAA
>NW_025967611.1:0-20222 GCF_021869965.1 Rhincodon typus | reverse complement strand
TCAAACGTCAGCCTTCCTGCTCCTCTGATGCTGCTTGGCCTGCTGTGTTCATCCAGCTCTACACCTTGTTATCTCAGACTCTGCAGCATCTGCAGTTCCTACTATCTCTGAAACAATTTAAATTGTCTTTTTTTTTGCCAGATTTTCAAATTACAAACATGAAATACAGAGAGGGCAAAGCCCAAAATTAAATGCACATTGTTTTCACACATATGCATGAATCATGTCAATAGGTTATTTCTACAGAATGTGACCAAGTATCAACATTATTTCTGCTGCAAAAAGTGATTATTCTTTCTGAAAATAGTACCTACCAGGTGAATCACTCTCCAAGCCACAATATTTTGATTACTACAAACATGGTATTAAATTCTGAATTTTGTGAATTTTCTGAAAATAATAAATTTATACAACTTAGGAGCAAAACCCCAATGATCAGTATCTAACAACACAACCATCTTCGGTTATGTTACGCACAATTTCCAGTCACTGGAGATTTATACCCTTTATCCCCAGTTTGCTAAGACTCTTTGGTGACATATCCAGTTGCCAGTTGCTTTTACATTGAGGGTAACTATACTCCATCCTCCTCTGGTATTTCTCTCGAGTTCTCATCTTGATCAAAGCGCTGCAAGTTCTACCAAGTAATTTTAACCAAATCCAAATTGAGCATTAGTGGGCAAGTTCTTGGTAAGTTCATATTCAGGGCTGGTTAAATCTGTATTAGGGCACTTCTGGTTCACAGTTCTATGTTATAATGTGTCAAAATTTGTGGATGACACTAAGATGAGTGGTAGAGCAAAGTGTGCAGAGGACTCTGAAAGCTTGCAGAGGAATACAAGGCCATAAGACATAGGAGCAGAAATTAGGCCATTCGGCCCATCGAGTCTGCTCCGCCATTCAATCAAGGCTGATAAGTTCCTCAACGCCATTCTCCTGCTTTCTCCCCATAACCCTTGATCCCTTTGATAATCAAGAACCTATCTATCTCAGTCTTAAATGTACTCAATGACCTGGCCTCCACAGCCTTCTGTGGCAGTGATATAGATAGCTTAAGTGAGTGGGCGAAGGTCTGGCAGATGAACTTAAATGTCAATAAATGTAAAGTCATCCATTTTGGTAGGTATAACAGTAAAAGGGACTATTACTTGAACAGTAAAACACTAGCATTCTGCCATGCAGAGGGACCCGAGAGTCTTTGTGCATTCATCACAGAAGGTTGATTTGCAGGTACAGCAGGCAATTAAGGCAGCAAATGGAATTTTGTTCCTCATTGCTAGAGGGATGGAATTTAAAAGCAGGGACGTTATGTTGCATCTGTATAGGGTGCTGGTGAGGCCACAGGAGTACTGCGTGCAGTTTTAGTCTCTTTACTTGAGAAAGGACATACTGGTAGTGGAGGGGGTGCAGAGGAGATTCAGTAGGTTGATTCTCGAGTTGAGGGTTGGCTTGAGGAGTAGCTGAATAGACTGGGATTATATTCGTTGAAATTTAGAAGAACGAGGGGGGAATCTTATAGAAACATACAAAATGAAGAAGCGAATAGATAAGATAGAAACAGGGAGGCTGTTTCCACTGTCAGGTGAAACCAGAACAAGAGAGCATAGCTTCAAAATTAGGGGGACAAGATTTAGGACTGAATTGAGGAAGAACTTTCTCACCCAAAGGATTGTGGATCTGTGATCCTGTCCAGTGAAGTAGTTGAGGCTTCCTCATTGAAAACATTCAAAGCTCAGATAGATTATTCCTTTACGATTCCAGAAGTTAAGGGTTATGGTGAGGGGGTGGGTAAGCGGAACTGAGGCCATGAAAAGATCAGCCATGATCTTATTGAATGGTGGAGTGGGCTCGAAGGGCCAGATGGTCTACTCCTGCTCCTAGTTCTTATGTTTTTATTATCCTCAACCCGTCTAATGCTTCACCCTATAAAAATAATCTCTCTTTCCTTTCAAGAATCATTAACTCAAACAACTTTTGGGCATTATCTAAATCCCTTTGAAACAGGCTAAGTTCATAGGCAAGAACATGGTGAACATAATAGAATACGGATCGTATGAAGTTACCCACTTTGGAAAGGAAAAAGTACAGAAATGCAAATGAAGCAGAAAATGGAGATCTTAAATGCTGAGAGACTGGGGAGTTGTTCATACTTGTTCATAAGTCACAAAGGTAATATACAGGCAAAGCAAGCTATTAGGAAAGTAAAAGACATGTTGTCTTTCTTACAAGATGTCTGGTCGTAATTGCATTCAGCCTTGCTGAGACCACACCTAAAGTATTGTACAGGGTTTTGGTCTCCTAACCCAAGAAAGAATATATTTGCCATAGAGGAAATGCATTGAAGCTTCATCAGACTGATCACTCGGATAGTGCAAACGCCCTGTGAAGAGAAACTGAAAAGATTGTATCTTTATTTGCTGGAGTTTACCACAATGAAAGTTTATCTAATTTTCCCTTATTAGCATGTGGTCATGGTGAGGTACTAGAGCCAGGGTAGAGTCTCAGATTAAGTAAAACACTATTAGCGCAGAGATGAGAGAATATTTTTTAATTCGGAGGATGGTGAGTCTTCGGAATTTTTTTACCCCAGGGATCTTTGGAGAATCAGACATCAAGTACATTCAAGATAGAGATCAATAGATTTCTAGAAATTAAAGATATCAAAAGGATATAGAGATGGTGAGGGAAAATGGCTTCGCGTTCAGTCAGCCATGAACTAGCTGAATGACAGAGCAGGCTTGAGGGGCCAAATGGCCTGTTCACATCAACATCAGCACCCATTTATTTTCATTTTCTTTAAACTGTTTCTGTTAACTTCACCCCATGTAGGGTTTTCATCATCTCCTCTAACCTGCCCTGACGTGTCTGTCCTCAGAGATCCTTTGGCCTCATTTGTCTATGCTGTTCCTCAAAACAGTTCTTAACTTGACATGATACTGAGCAGAGATATTAGGAACTGCAGATGCTGGAGAATCTGAGATAACAAGGTGTAGAGCTGGATGAACACAGCAGGCCAAGCAGCATCAGAGGAGCAGGAAGGCTGACGTTTTGGGCCTAGACCTAAAGAATTTCATTAATTAGTTTGTTGCTATTCTCTTTTGGGTTTTCTTCACACCGTCGTGATGGAGTTCCCAGTCCCATCTATTGGTAACTCCCACATCTCCCTTGAATAATGTTTCTCTCCATTTCAGTTGAAGAAGAATCTATTCCTTTCTCCCAATGTTTTTTTTCATCAATCTCATTTCTATGATTCAATTGTCCATACAGAAACATTAAGAATTTTTTCTTCATATATCCTAGGTACTATTTCACAGTCTTATCTCCCCAAAGGAAAAAAAAATGGTCAGTTTTATCTGCCAGGCTGTACTTGGCATGTTATTTTCTGCCATCTACAAAATGATCATATTATCATGGACATTTCCTATTGAATCAGCTCTGAATACGTTCTTACATCCTTCAATTCCAGATGCCCTTCCCCAACATCTTCCCAAAGATGCACTATGGCAGTTGTCTAATGTTCCAACGACTCACTGCACGAGTGTCAATTTAAGGGTATTTATTGTAATCCAGTGGATGGATTGCAGCACCCACAGGGTAGTCTCCACTGTAGCCACAAGCTTCATACCAGATGATAGTTTACTATGAATGTGTGACCAATTTGAGCCTCTGATCAGCACTTCAAAATTCCATCTCTCTCATCATTACCACCTTCAGTTTTCTGTACTGTTCCAATGCAAGCTATAAGAGATTGCATTAGCAGTTTAGAGAACGTTCACTTGACCCATTATAGGGATGAATGACTTATGAACAAAAGGTTGAACTGGTGCAATCTATACCTAATTAATTTAGCAGAATAAGAACAATGCTTGTGAAACATTCGTGATGCAATGGATACTTGATAGAATTGTTCCGGGAAGACATTTCCTCTTTATGGGGAATTTTAGAGACAGGAGACAGAGTTTAAATATAATAGGTCTCACTTTTGAGAACTAACAGCTTGACCCTATCCCACCATTCAAGTCATTAGACTATGGAATTCTCTTCTTTCAGAAGCACTGGAAGCTGGGTCATTCAAATGTGAAGTTAGTTAAGGGCAGTTAGAAAAGTGGAGTTGAGACCACAAGCAGATCAACAATGATCATAATGAAAAGCAGACCTCCAACTAAAGTCTCTGCAACCACTTGGTCTCCATGCAAAGCTTAGCAACTAGAGACTTCAGTTGCATCCTTCACTATCTCCACAGCAGTGGATGTTTGAGATGTGGGGAGTGCCCATTGTCATCAGTCATTGGCTATTTATTGACGAACAGCTCTGATGGGAGTTCTACAACATGGTGAACTTTGTTCTTTTTCTTTTGGAACTGTCAATTCCAAAATGTCGTGCTTGCTTTAACTAGAACATAGAACAGTACAGCACAGTACAGGCCCTTCGGCCCACAATGTTGTACCAACCTATTATCCTACTCAGATCAATCTAACCTGCATACTTTACATTTTATTATCCTCCACGTGCCTATCCAAGAGTCGCTTAAAAGTCTCAAAAGTATTGACTCCACTACCACTACCGCAGCACATTCCACACGCCCACCACTGTGTAAGGAACCTACCTCTGACATCTCCCCTATACCTTCCTCCAATCACCTTAAAATTATGCCCCTCGTAATAGTCATTTCTGCCTTGGGAAAATGTCTCTGCCTATCCACTCTATCTATGCCTCTCATCATCTCGTACACCTCTATCAAGTCATCTCTCATCAGTCTTCACTCCAATGAAAAAATGCCCTGGCTCCCTAAACCTTTCCTTGTAAGACCTGCCCTCCAGTTCGGGCAGCATACTGGTAAATCTCCTCTGGACCCTCTCTAAAGCTTCCACATCCTTCCTATAATGAGGTGACCAGAACTGAACACAATATTCCAAGTGTGGTCTAACCAGGGTTTTATAGAGCTGCAGCATAACCTCGCAGCTCTTAAACTCAGTTCCCCTGCTGATGAAAGCCAACACACCATACGTCTTCTTTATAACCCTAATCAACTTGGGTAGCAACTTTGAGGGGTCTGTGGATGTGGACCCCAAGATCCCTCTGTTCCTCCACACTGCCAAGAATCCTGCCATTAACCCTGTATTCTGCATTCAAATTCGACCTTCCAAAATTAATCACTGCACATTTTTCTGGGTTGAATTCCATCTGCCACTTCTTTGCCCAGCTCGGCATCCTGTCAATGTCCCGTGGCAACCTACAACAGCCCTCTACGCTGTCCACAACTCCACCAACCTTCGTGCCATCAGCAAACTTACTAACCCACCCTTCCACTTCCTCATCCAAGTCATTTATAAAGATCACAAAGAGCAGAGGTCCCAGAACAGATCCCTGTAGAACACCACTGGTCACCGAGCTCCAGGCTGAATACTTTCCATCTGCTACCACTCTGTCTTCTATTGGACAGCCAGTTTTGTATCCAGGCAGCCAAGTTTCCTGGAATCCCATGCCTCCTTACTTTCTGAATGAGCCTATGTGGTATCTTATCAAATGCCTTGCTAAAATCCATATACACCACATCCACTGCTCTGCCTTAACTGTTACACCTTTTTTTAAAAACCGTTGGATTTGCAGACAGAAGAGAAAATTTTATTGACAATGTAGTATATCTGGATCTCTAATTTTCACCTTCATCCACCTCCCCCACTGCAACATTTGCACATGTTAATAAAATCTTAACTAGTTGTACATGAGCCTGTCCATAATATATGGAAAGATGGCAACCAGAGTGTGCTACATGTACCACTAAACTTCTTTTCTTGTAGAAGGTAGCATTAAATTTATAATTAGATACATTTCTGCAAGCTCTAGAAAGGAACAGAAAACATTGCTGTTTAGTTTAGCTACTGGGTTGTTATTGTGCCTCCTACTACAGAAAATGTCCTGTGTTCAAACAGCAAAGCTCAGTTTAAATTTTCCAATATCAAGTGAAGCAATGAAGAAAAATAAAAGATATAAATGACTAGTATTCCTTGCAAACCCAAATCCTCAAAAGGAACAGTAAAACATCACCATTTATTCTTTTGAATATTGATGTTTATGAAACGAACCAATGACTGACTTATTAATATCAAAACATTTTCAAATCTAATCTGGTAAGGATCCATATCTGCCGGTACCCCTGAACCAAAGATAAGAGGGGGAAAAAATCCTACACATTTAGAAAATGTAAAAGTGTACCTGCTTTGTAACATTTGAAACACTGAAATTCAGATAAAACTGGCCTGAGTTGTATTCTTAATAAAATAGATCTATGACCCTTCCAAATGTGGCTGAATTAACAAAAACACAAAGTAAAAATTAAATCGGCCAAATGGGACCACTTCTAGTGGATGGCATTCCTTTCACCAAGTTTAGATGGGCACATCTTAAAATTTAAAAAAAAATGGTGAATTATGTAAACAAGGGTAGGAAAATGGGTGAAAGGAGTCATGTGAAGATAGCAAGATGGTGTGCTTGCAGTTGTGACTATATTATTTGTGACGTTTATTTTGTCCTTTTTTTTGTGAAGAAATGTTGAGACAGAGGTGACCATCTGTCTATTCAGAGTCAATAGAGTACAGCTTGTGAAGCCTTGGGACTTTTTTTAAAAAAAAAGGTTGGAACATAGAAGCAACCTGAAATGGGTTGGGTAAGCTCCCCCAGAACCAGATTTTTAATTTTAGTTTTCAGTAGCAATTGCTGGGTTTGGAAGTTGCAGTATGCTCTCTGAGTTTTCTCCAATTTTTTTTGGACTGGAGAATTGCACGAGACACCATCTATTTTACTGAATCTGCCTTTGCCAAGGGTGTGTCTATCGGATGTTACTGTATTGGAACAGTCACTGTTTAGTAGTTAAATAATCTATTATTTGGTTAAGTTTTCCAATAGAGTTGTTATTCCGATTTATTCCTGAAGGGTCAGTCAACCAAAAACATTAACTCTGAATTCTCTCCTTCAGATATTGCTAGACCTACTGAGGTTTTCCAGCAATCTCAGCTTTTGCTTCTTTCTTTTGTAGCATTTTAACTATATATAGTTCATGAATATAAGTATGTTTTGCTTCAAGACTGGTAATTTGATGAATCAAATTGCATCAAGAACACAATACGTGGCACTTGCCTTTAAAATAAGAAAAAGTTAGGGTCCAGGCTATCCTCAGAATGTATTTTGAGGGGATTTGATCGAGTACGTAATAAATTAACACTAGGTCAAGAAGAAATTAAATGGAGGAACTAGAATTGAATAGATGAGAAATAACAATTACTAAAATCAGTCTTAAAGAAAGGATGAATGGAGGGTTAGCTTGCAGGTAGAGAATCAGAATTGAAAGAGATGCCATGGCTTTATTGACCAGGGAAGGTTTATACATGACCAGTGATGAAGTAACAGAAAATTTTTGGTCTTTACAAAGGATATGCAAGTGACAGAAAACACATAGTAAGAATATTTATTCACCTTTATTTAAAAAAGGGTGTATAGTGGCAACAGATGACTAGCTTAAAGTATCAGATTATATACCCCTTTATTTTAGGAAGATACAGCCAGTTAAAAGTTCTAAAAGTTGTAACTGTTGCTTATTTGAAGGAAGCAAAGCAAATTGCTTAAAAAATGCAAAGCTATCTTAAGGTGGAGGCAAGAGAACCAACAAATTGCCAAGTGGTGAAGGCTTGCAAAAAGAGAGACTCCGACAATCCAGATCAAAAAAATTATAGGGTCAGGAAGACATCAACAAATGCAAAGCCACTGCGGGAACATACGTCATCATTGACAGGCCCATTGGAAATGACCAGTGGAAATACACCTTGGAACGAGTATTTCATGAGAAGTTCCAAGAGCCTTTGGCAGATTGTTGAAAGGGAAGCTGCTATCTTCACTGTTGTTTCAAATAAACTGACCTGGCTCCTCCACAAACGATTCTAGAGAGTCATCCTGGAGAAGAGAATATTAAAGATACCTCCAACACTGGCTACTGCTAACTGCATCCAAGAAATTAGCTAAACAATTTTGGCCTCTAAGAAAAAAAGACACTAAATTATATATTCCTTCATTTCCTTTGTATTGGAAACTTACCCTTTAAATTTTGCAAGTTACACTGATGTTGTGTCTTATTTTTCACAAGTTTCACAGGTTTCTCAGGCAATAAATTTGCTTTTTAAACACACAACCTCGTGATCGGCTTCTTTTTGCTTACAGTAAAAGAAAATGACATTTCAATTGTATTTACATCTAGGCCTATTCACTTTAGAGTTTAGAAGAACCAAAGGAGATCTAATTGAGGTAAAGAAGAAAGAAGGGGCACATGGTGGCTCAGTGGTGAGCACTGTTGCCTAACAGCACGAGGGACCCAGGCTCAATTCCAGCCTTGGGTGACTGTTTGTTTGGAGTTTGCACATTCTCTTCGTGTTCTGGGTGCTCCAGTTTCCTCCCACAATCCAAAGATGCACAGGTTAGGAGAATTGGCCAGACTAAATTACTCCGTAGTGTCCAGAGATATGCAAGTTAAATGAATTAGCCAAGGTAAATGTAGGGTTACAGGGATATTTGGGGCAGAGTGGGGGGAAGGGGAGAAGAGGAGTTGGGTCGCTCTTTGGATGGTCGGTGTGAACTCTACAGACCAAATGCCCTCTTTCTGCACTGTAGGGATTCTAATCATTCTGTAAGATACTAGAGGATATCAACAAAGTAGACATAGAAAAGGATAGTTCCTCATGTGCGGCAACCTTGAACAGGAAGTCAGTTTTAGGATAAGTAGTAACAGATTTAAAACAGAAATGAGGAGAAATTACATCTCTTATAGGATTGTGAATCTGTGGAATTCAGGGACATTACCTTCCCTGCTGCTATTGCAACACAGATTTAATATCCAAAGACATGAATGTGGTGAAGTTATTAAAGACTGTTAGAGCATAGATTACAGAGTTAGAGAAGTACAACAGAGAGACTAGACAAGGGAACCCTCTGCAGCACAGTACATAAGCTTCCTATACTCAAGATAAACAAAGTTTTGATGTTACCTGCTTGCATATCAGGAAGCCACCTGACACCATCCCACTTAAAAGGTTGGTTAACATTTTACAGAAGACTGGGAAGCAGCATTCTCTGACAATATCCTGAGTGCAAACTGGTTTGTTAGTGCTATCTCATGGGGATCAGTTTTGACAGTTTAATAAATGAGGGCAGAATATCCTCTATGGTAAATAGTGCCAACTTGTATGCAGTGGTCACATACATTAACCATAATACAATAATCCAGAGAGCTGTACAGTTTCAAAGTACAGTTGAGTACAAAGTGCTAGGGTTAACCAGAATAAACAAGACTGTGAAGTGCAGGTTATGTGCTTACATACCTGAGGTAAAGAAAGAATGAGACGTGTCTATTTTGACCAAATTATTAGTGGTCACAGGCAATTGAGACAATAAATAAAACTGACATTCATAGCTAGTGGTGGCAAGTCAAAGGAAGTAGTACCAGACTTTTTTGAGACCACACTTAGTTTGGTCTTCACACAGTATAGAGGATACAATTATTGGCAGGAATCCAAAGCAGAGTTATGAAGATAATTATTCAATCTAAGATTAATTGTGAAAACACTGCTCATTTTAATCTTGAAAGTTGAACTCAAGAAGGAACTTCATAAGTCTAAGATTTCAAATGGAAAGTTCTTCAGCACAAGATTTGAGGACAGAGAACAGTCTAAGGTTGCCAGAAAGAGAATAGACTTAAACAAATTTTCACTAGAAGAAGTTGATAGATTTGTGGAATAACTCAGCAGGAAAATAGCAAAGAACTGTAAAAAAGGATTAGTGAATTTCAGTTAGGAAATGGGACACTGTACAGGGCTATTAGTTCCAGAATCCAGGAACCAGACAAGATATTTGAAAGGCAAGGTTAAAATGGACCGACAATCTCTCCTGCCAAAACAAAAAATTCAGGTTCAGACATACTATTGGAAACTTGGTATTTAATATTTGATATTTTTGTACTTCAGTAGCTATCATTTTTGTCAGTAATTAAAATGCAATGTTTAAACCAGATGTGGCTGCACTTTATCACCTCTGTAGTCAAACGTAATTTCCAATCTACCACAAATTGAATGTACTGAGTGCATGCACCTTGGTGGACAGGCACATGCCACAAAGCAAATAAAAAAATAGCAGTTTTCTTCTCTTAGTGGCTTACCTGATGTGGCCTTCAGTACAGGTGAGCCCAAAGAACCAAATGTTGGTGAATAATTTTCACCCAAACCACATTAGCTGCTTCTTTCACTTTCCCTTCAGGACTTGTGGTCAAGCTAATTGCGCAAATAAATTAAGTTGCTACATAAGCCACAAAGTTGCACTGACTTTTCACAATCTTCTTTCTACAATCTACAAGTATTTTAAAATTCAAATTGTTGTCATATAATGACAATTTCTTGATTCTTCCGGTGTTCCATGCTTAGTTTGCATATTGCAATTTGGGCCTTAGCCCTTCATACGAGACAACACAGGAACTTTTAATTACAGATTTTAACAAAAGTAATAATGCTGTGGTCTAGAAGGAAGTACTTCTTGTGACCTGGTCAATATTTTGGCATAGATCGGTAATGGAAAAAAAGTTTGAACTCAAAAATACACTATGCATAAATATAAATTCAATTGTTAAGCCAAAGACTTAAAGGATGAATCAAAGGTGGGTGGCTAAAGCAATTTAATGGTTCAATGTTATACAGGATGATTCCAGCCCGACCACCAACCTTTAAGAGATGTAGGGAGAGAGGTGGACAGGCAGGGATGGCAGGCAGAAACATGAAAGAAAGAAAGAGAAGTATCATTCTTGATTGCCTGATTATTCAAATTAAGATGATCATGAATGGTATTTTGTCACCCCTTTAATTTTTCTGTTGGTCACTTGCTTTGCTTTAAAAGATTTGAAAGTTTTAAAAAAATTTAAAAATATCAAAAAAGTGGCTTGAAACTTCTCAAAAAATATTCTCAAAGCCACTTGCTGTATTTGAACTTAGACCACAACACTATATCAGAGGAGTTTCAGAATTTATGCACTCAAAAGCAGAACACTGTAGACGCTGGAGAAACTCCAAGTCTGGCAGCATCTGTAAAGACAAAAACAGAATTAGTATTGAGTCAAACAGCTCTTCTTCAGAAAACCAGAGAACGGACTCTGGATTCAAAACATAATTGTGTTTCTCTCACCACAGACGCCGCCACACCTACTGAGTTTCTCCAACACTTTGTTTCACTTTAAACCCAAGATCAGGGCCAATATTCAAATGTTTCTTCAAAGCTGGATTGTTCTGTCACAGGAAATTTCATCACGATTTTCCAGGCACAGCTTATTTTTGTAAAAGCATTCGAATTTATTTCGGAATAGTTTTATGGTTTTACTACAATGTCACACCTGGCAAGTCACAGTCCAATTACAAGAACTCTACAGGTAGATCGAACAGCTTGAGTAGTTATTAATGTATGGAAAATATTTTTCATAATTCTACTTGACCTTACACAAAAGTGAAGCATTTTAATACAAATAAGTAAATTTACCTAAATCTTGAATCTGTGCTATAACATTCCCATTCTAACATAAACAGTGAAGACATGCGCCCTTTTAGTTGTAGTAGTATTGCTGAACAGAGTCAAGTAGGATTTTAAAATGAAATCACAATAAAAACAAATCACCCCTTTATGCTGTAAACAGCAAATATATCTATAAATTAATGTACATCCCATTTGTACTTTTTATAAAAAGTAACAATTACTGCATGTAGATTTCTTTTAGGATGGGTGGTTTCCGTACATGAATTGAACATTTAAAATAGTATGCAATTTTGAAAATAAGGCATACAAATACACAAAGTTTACCAGTTCCAATACAAGTGCTTGCAAGGGATATAGTTAGCAAACAAACCCAAGTTCACAGTGGATGATAACAGTAATATAGAAAAAGCTGGCAACTGCCCAGGATTTAGCAAAACATGCAGGCCGTAGAAGAATTGTTATAAAAGTTCTATTTTGCCCTCACCCACAAACAATCCGTCATCAAGACCGTGATAGGCACTTGATAATATTGGAAAGAACAAATCAGTCGAACTGGTTAAGTCCTCACAGTGATGCAATATAAAAGGATCTTAGGACAGAAGTAAGGTTTTCATGGTGCCAAGTCCATACACTCGACTTGTAGCTCAGGTGGCACAAAGCTGAGTACTTCTTCATAGGTTAATCCTGAAGATGAAAGAACAATATTTTAGCATGGATTTTAAAGTTTGGGTAAAAATATTGAAAGAAAGTTAGCCACACTACACACAAGATTGGAATAATATTTAAACACAACTTATTGTAAATTCTCAATTTCGATTTGCAAACAAACTCAAAGGATGAAATTTGTGTCACACTATCTTCTACAAATGTCAATTCATGCATATTTCTCTTATCATTGAAGGGTACTTAACATCGTTAGGGAGGCAATGGCCTAGTGGCTATTATTGCTAGACTATTAATCTAGAAACTCAGCTAATGTCCTGGGTTCAAATCCCACCATGGCAGATGGTGGAATTCGAATTCAACAATAGGAAAAAAAATCTGGAATTAAGAATTTGTTAACAACCATGAAGCCCTTGTCGACTGTCAGGAAAAAAACACCCATCTGGTTCACAAATGTCCTTCAGGGAAGGAAATCTACCTTCCTCACCTGATCCGACCTACATGTCAATCCAGACCCATAGCAATGTGGTTGACTCTCGTTTGCCCTCTGAAATTGCCTAGCAAGCCATTCAGTTGTACCAATCGCTACAATGTCTTAAAGAAATAGAACCAGACAGAATGGCATCGATGGCATCAACCTAGGCACCAGAAAAGACAAAGACAACGGCAGAAACAGACCTGTCGACCCTGCGAAGTCCTTCTCACTAACATCTGGAAGCTAGTGCTCAAAATGGGACAGCAGTCTCAGACGAGTCAAGCAACAGCCTGAAACAGTCATACTCACGGAATCATACCTTACATACAATGTCGCAGACACCACCATCATCAGTTATGTCCTGCCTACTGGCAGGACCGATCCAGCAGATGTGGCAGCATAGCTGTGTACAGTCAGGAGAAAATTGCCCTTGGAGTCTGCAACATTAACTACAGACCCTACGGGAAAGGAAACCTACTGCTGATTACCAGATACCATCCTCCCTTGCTGATGAATCGGTAGTCCATGTTGAGCAGCGTTTGGAGGAACCACCGGAGGATGGCAAGGGTACAGAATGGAGGCAGCAGTAATGATCGAGCTGGTTGGATCCTAAAGGACATAGCTGCTAGCCGGAGTCTGCAGCAGTAGTGAGAGAACCAACAAGAGGGGAAAAACATACTAGACCTCATCCTTACCAATCTGCCAGCTGCAGATATCTCTGTCCATGACAATAATTGGTAGAAGTCACCACCACAGTCCTTGTGGAGATGAAGTCCTGCCTTCGCATTCAGGATAACTTCCAGCATGTTGTGTGGCACTAATCACCATGCTAAATAGGCGAGACTTCAAAACAGATCCAGGAACCCGAGACTGGGCATCCATGACGCACTATGGGCCATCAACAGCAGTGGAACTGTACTCCAGCACAATCTTCAACCTCATGGCTCAGCATAACCCCACTCAGCCATTACCATCACACCAGGGTATCAACCTTAGTTCAATGGAGAGAGGAGGAGGGCACACCAGGAGCAGCGCCAGGCATACCAGAAAATTAGGTGTCAACTTGAAGCTACCAAACAGGACTACTTGCGTGCCAAACAGCATGGTGAGAGACAGAGCTAAGCAATCCCATAACCAGCAGTACAGATCAATGCTCTGCAGTCCTGCCACATCCAGTCATAAATGGTGGTGGACAATTAAACAACTCGTTGGAGGAGGAAGCTCCACAAATATTCCCATCCTCAATGGGTCAGTCCAGCACATCAATGCAAAAGGTTGAAGCATATGCAGCAATCTTCAGCCAGAAGTGCCATGTGGATGATGCATCTCTGCCTATGCCAGTGGTCCCCAGCATCACAGATACCAGTCTTCAGCCAATTCAATTCACTCCAAATGATATCAAAAAATGGTTGGAAGCATTGGATACTGCAAAGGCTGTGCCCTGTCAATATTCCAGTAATAGGAATAAAGACTTGTGCTCTAGAACTTGCCATTCCCGTAGCTAAGCTCTTCCAGTACAGTTACATCACTGTCATTTACCCAACGATGTGGAAAATTGCCCAGATATTCCCTACACATAAAAAGCAGGACAAATCCAACCCGGCCAATTACCAGTCCATCAGTCTACTCTCGATCATCAGTAAAGTGATGGAAGTTGTCATCAACACTGCTATCAAGCAGTACCTGCTCAGCAATAAACTTGCTTAGTGATGCCCAGTTTGGGTTCTGCCAGAGCCACTTGGCTCCTGACCTCATTACAGCCTAGTTCAAATTTGGACAAGAGCTGAATTCCAGAGCTGAACAGAGCGTGACAACTCTTGACATCAAGGCTGCATTCGACAGAGTGTGGCATCAAGGAGCCCAAGCAAAACTGGAATCAATGGGTATCATGGGCAAACTAAGTAGGGTGGAGTCATACGTGACACATAGGAAAATGCTTGTGGTTGATGTTGGTCAGTCACCTCAACTCCAGGACTTCTATGCAGGTTTTCCTCAGGGTAGCGTCCTAGGCCTAACCATCTTCAACTGCTTCATCAATGACCTTGCCTTCATCATAAAAGGTCAGAAGTGGGGACGTTCACCAATGATTTCACAATGTTCAGCACCATTTGTGACTCCCCAGATACTGAAGCAGTCCATGTTCAAATGCAACAAGATCTGGACAATAGTCAGGCTTGGGCTGACAAGTGATAAGTAACATTCCTGCCACACAAATGTCAGGCTACAACCATTAACAATAAGACACAATCTAAACACCACCCCTTGATATTCAATGATGTTAACATCACAATCTCTCACTAACGTCTTGAAGGTTACCATTGTGCAGAAACTCAACTGGACTTGCCACAGTGGCTACAAGAGCAGGTCAGAGTCTAGGAACACTGCAGCGAGTAACTCACCTCCTGACTCCGCAAAGCCTGTCCATCATCTACAAGGCACAAGTCAGGAGTGTGGAGGAATACTCCTTATTTGCCTGGATGAGTGCAGCCCTACCAACACTCAAGAAGCTTGGCACCATCCAGAACAAAGCAGCACGCCCGATTGGCACTATGTCTACAAGTTTTCAGTCTTTCTACTATCGACGCTCTGTACACACCACTGTTGCTAACTACAAGATGCACTGCACAAATTCACCAAAGATCCTCAGACAGCACCTTCCAAACTCAACCATTTCCATCCAGAAGGACAAGGGGTGCTGATACATGGGAACAGGACCACCTCCAAGTTCCCTTCCAAGCCACTCACCATCCTGACTTGGAAATATATCACTGTTCGATAACTGTCACTGGGTCAATATTCTGGAATCCCTCCTCAATGGCAAGTGGACTGCAGCAGGTACAAGAAGAAAGCTCACCACCACCTTCTCAAGGGCAACTAGAAACAGGCAATAAATGCTGGCCAGTCAGAGCTGCCCACATCCCACAAAAAAATGAATTAAAAATACTCTACAGACTAACAATAAAGAATTCTTATAGTAATAAAACATTGACTGAAACTCATTACACATAGCATCAAAGCCACCTCCATAAATATCACATTCACATGCAATTATTCTCAAAAAAAATTGATGATTTTCAAAAAAAACTTTTGTATACACAGTTCTATAAAAAAAACATAGTAAATCTCTCTGGTGAATGTAAATTTGTTTTGTTGTAAATATCTCCGTTCTTATAAAGAAGAGGCAAAGGTGCCCATAGTCTTGTGCAATGACAGGACATGTGGTTTTCTGGCAAAAATTATCTGGCTTCAAAGGGGAGACAAAGTTTCTGTATCAGAAGCAGTTTTGAGTGGGTAATTTCTGTCCCAATTGGGATTTTTCGCAAAGTATTTTTGACCTATTTTTATTTGTCAAAGAATAGCCTCACTGTACCTTATGATCAACAAAATGCTCAACTATCATGAAGATTGAGTTAACACAAAGGAATTCAGCAACTTCAATCACTACGTAATCTTGTATGTCCTGCAAGTTGGATAAAATGCTGAGCACTGTAGAGGTGTTTTCTTCCAAAATTGCCAATTAATTCTTAGCAATACATCTATAAAATAACACTTAGGCTGGACAGGCATGAGGACTTAGTTGAATGCACCTAGTTCTAGATTAGATAAACGATGCAGCTTTTGCCTTCACCAATGAATAAGTCTGCATTTAATATTTTATGCTTGTGATATCAATCGTCTAAGTTTGAATGGATCCTTCAAACCCCTTATTGCTGATTTTCCCATCATTCAGCAATAATTCTGCTGTTGGCTTGGATCAGAAAGAAGCTAATTCAACTTGAGCATTTATCCCATAGGAATATACAAACTGCCAAAAATTATTGACACTAGTGAATGGACTTGACCACATGAACATCTCATTATTCGTCTCTCTTTACTCAAAAAGAGTTTTAGGACAAGTAAATGAAACCATGGACATAATCCTACCATATTTTGGCTAAGTGTGAATTGAGTTGAGTTTGGTGGAGTGATTCTTGCCACAAGGAACAGTGGCTTCCCCCACCCCCCCCCAATATATCTTACCAAACACACTGCTTCAACTGCTATTTGAGCCCTCACAGTGAGAACAATGCACTATTCTGCCCATCTTAACACATGCTGTTCAGAGAAGAACTTTCTGCTCAGTAGGGGTCCTCATTAATCCCTTGGGGCTATGTCATCTTTCAAAGCTCACTTCCCAGGACTGCTGCTAGCTGAAAGTCGTTCGGATTGCCATCTCTCCTAACAGAGACAGAGAAGGGGAGGCTGACACCACTCTTCAGAGGGGCCTGAGGACAGGGTCAAGTGAGGAGCCCTCTTCCCAGAGGACCGGCAGAGGACTGGCCACCACACCATGCCAGTCTGATCTGAGACTGTAATCCAGGTCAGTGCCATCTCCAGGGTCAAGAGGCTGAGGATTAGGCAGCAATGCCAAAGAAGGTAAATGACCCTCTCTGCTCTGCCAGTGTAAGTGCAATGCTCTGCACTCGATACCTCACAGTTATTGAAGCACGAAGGCACAATATTCACATGCATTGTCACACTGATTGGGCTGAAGTTGGGACTGGTAAAGGAGGCTGCTCTTAACCTGTGCAGAGCACCTACCTATGGACTTTGCTGCAGACCACTCCCTTAAGACTTTCAGACATGTTTAGCGTGAAAAGAGAGGTCTGTGGTGCAGATACTCAACCGTTATAGCAAACTGACATACAGAACGGATGTGTCGTTGACCGAGGACTGATGCACACATGGCCACCTGCCCAAATGTCCGACTGTGCCAATGCAAGGACACTGCCAGTGCATTCAAGAATGCTAGGATGGTGGCAATGTCTCCCTGAAAGTGGAGTGCCAATATCAGTGACAGAAGGGCGGGTGGGGCTGGTGGATCTTGCCCTGCTCTCCAGTTTGTCCTTGACCATTATGGATCTCCTGCAGCAAGGTGGGGCAGTTGGCGTGGGGAGAGAAGAATCGCAGTAAAAAGGTGATAAACATCTCACCCGATTCTCAGAATCATCTTGCCATAGCCCACACGGTTCAAAGCCTGATAAGATTCCATCCCATAAGTTTCATATTTATTTGGCTGGAAGCAAGACACTCATTTATAGCACTACAGCTCACATTCAGATTTATTTTTAGAAACAAACAAGTACAATTATTGGTTATACATTAGTGGTCTTTAAAAGATCTCTTGTGCTACTTTGAGACACACTTTAAAGCCTATTATTTGGCTATGACCAAAAAAACTAACATTAGAAAATGCACAATGACTTGTTTTTAAAAAAAGAAATTATTAACCTAAAAAATAAATTGCAAGCAATCTGGAATTACAAATAGGAAAAATTAGGCCCTAAATTCACAGTTCAACATTCACCTAGATTTACAACTCATCAAGTTTGGACCAGAAGCTCACTAAAATTTAATTCCCATGACTGCCCCATCTCTCCACTCCCGTAGAATTTTATTTCACACTGATCCATCAACTTGGTAGTACATCATCTGGGAGAAAATATCTTCCAATATGCCATACTTGCACACCTTGTGCTTGGTTGCAGATTTCAAATTTGTAGGTTTTAACACATTTTTATTTACCCTCAAAAGCTTTTCAATAATCAAAATACACTACACTCTAAATGCAGAAAGATGTCAAATCATAAAGCAAGTCTGCAAATTTTATATTTTAAAGTTATAAAATATTGTTTATTTAACTTTCAAGCTTTAGCAACCACAAAGAAAATCGCGTGTGTTTTCGCTTGTTGTATGTTTGCCATCTATTAGAAACTCAATACCATATAGAAAACATTTCCAATCTCACCTGTCTGTAGGGTTTCTGTTTGCAAATACCGCTCGTACACTCTCCACAAGAGGCCATCCTACTTGTCCAAATTGGGACCTCTTAGGTCAGTTGTTGGAGCCAAGGATTAGTGATGTTCATGTGTATTTGGATATATTATTGATCTTAACCAGTAAACTCATCTCAACTAAGCAACGCCATTGACTATTATTTGTCCGGCAAGGGTGAATGTTGTAATACGTTAAGAAGTCTTTGTAACAGACATAAAGAAGTTAACTGAATAAATTACCAAACAGGTAAAGACAGACTTTAAGCAGGGTGGGGAATGGTTTACAACACATGCCTCAAGAGAGTCTTTGGATAGTTTCTCTGAATGTATATTAATACCCCCAGTTTGTGGACATCAAGTACAGGTCCTAAATCACAGAAATCATAGACCTAGGATTTTGCTTTAAATTTTAAAGCACCCAAGTTTATCATGAAGACCGGCTGAGATATTGATTTTCACAATACTTTCAATGCAGTACAATTCTACTGGTACTTTTCTGACTGCTCCTGCAGAGCATCACAATGCACGTGACAAGCTGAACCAGAGTCAGATAGCACCTAGAGTACATTTCTTAAATAGGGGAAGAGAATCTACTCTTCCAAAATTATCAACAGTCTTCACTCAATTTGATAACCTTTAAGATGGATACAGGTGAAAATATGCGGTGTACATTTCACTGAACTGTATAATAAGGTTCATGGATAACAAGGCTGTTTTAAGAGTACAGTGCAGTCAACTGAAGTTGCACAGTAACCTGCTCTCAAAATCACTATAACAGAGTCTTTCCAAGGCTGTTTTATATCACTATTACATGGCTATTTGAGCAGTGAATAATTGCTATCTCAGCCTGATGAGCAATGACTATAGGAAAAGGAATACTGGGAACAGTGCTACATAAAAGTTCTCGAAGCCAAAGCACCATATTTCCAGAAATAATAATTTAAAAACAATTTCACTCACTCTTCCATTCTTCTATTTCAAGATCTCGGCTTTCAAATGACTGATCGTAAGGATCTGCTTCAGGTTCATCATCTGGATCATGATACTGAGAGAAATATGAATGAGCCAAAGCTTCTGCTGCTGTAATCCTCTTATCCGTGTCCAGCACAAGCATTTTCTCCAAAAGGTCAACAGCTACACAGTAAAAGTAACAAAAATGGATAATACAAAACTGATTAGTTTTTTTGTGTAATATTACAACTAAGTGTGTTTCTATTCAATTCAAAGTTTGACATGGTTATATCAGTTGAATTTTTCATGTCAATAAGAACCAGCAGAATGCTGCAAAAAGCAACTGCAAGAAAGAGACATCTCATATTTAAACAATAGCAGCTCTAGTCTACAATGCTTAGACCAGTTGCATCCTAACATTGATGGGACTTTTGAAAGAATGACAACAGTAATTTGATACAAGTTTTGAACAAGTGAATAATTTACTATAAGGAAAAATAAAGTGTTATAAGAATAGCTTAAAACCACAATCTCAACAAATGTACTGATTACAGAAACAGTTCTCTTTCTCCTTTTATAAAATAAATATTCCTTAGTAACCTACTTAGATGACAAATACAGGACAGCCTGTTGTTTCTGCCAAGGACAAGACTCTGAAGCAGTTCCAAATCTAGACATTCCTGAACCTGTTAAGGTTGGATCTTTGTGACCCAGACTTTAATCAACAGTCTAAATTAAGGTTGAACAGGATGCCCTGCTAAGCA
>NW_025967610.1:6834-25000 GCF_021869965.1 Rhincodon typus | reverse complement strand
GGCAGGCTTAATAACAAAGTCAGGGTTAGATCGGAGTGCAGTCAGTTCGGAGGGAGGTAGGTTAGATTAGGTGAGGGGGCAGAGAAATTGAGGCAACCAATGTCACGTTGACAGTTCTCAAATGAAGACCGAATGCAGGTAAAAGGCCAGAGGGAGGGATCCAGGTGGAGGGAGAGAGTCTTGGAGCAGGATAAAAGGGGGTCTGTGGGCCAGGGAGAGGACTCTTGTCCAAAGAAATGGGCAGAAGTGAAGACAGCAGAAGAGTTCGACGTCACGTCATGCCCAAAATTCATTAAGGTGGGAATGCAGAGGGATAAAGCGGTCCTTACCTACCATCCCACCAGCATCCACGTCCAGAAGAATACCAGCTGCCTTTTCCGCCACCTCCTGCGAGAAGCTACCACCAGACACATATTCCACACCCCCTCATCTGCCTTCACAGGGACCGTTCCCTTCAGAGGACCCTGGTCCACTCTTTCTTCACTCACAACAAACCCCTCCTCCCTCCACACACACACACACAGTACCTTCCTCTGCAACAGAGCCAAACATACCTTCTAGGTGAAAGTAGCACTTTATCTGCACTTCTCACAATCTAATCTATTGCATTCGCTGCTCACAATGTAATCTCATCTACACTGGGAGACAAAACGTAGACTGGATGACCGCTTTGCAGAACATCTACGTTCTGCCACAAAAAAAGACAGAGCTTCCAGTTGCCTGCTACTTTAACATAGCACCGGTGATCAGGGCCAACATCTGTCTCAGGCTTGCTGTAGTGTTTCAGCAAAGCCCAGCATAAACGACACCTCATTTTCGCTTGGGGACCCTGCAACCCTCTGGACTCCATTTCAAGTTAATATCTTTAGGGCCTGAATTCTCCCATTTCCAAGCCCCCTACCCCACACACCAGGCCTTGTTATTACATAGTCTGCCATTATACACTACCCATTGTTAGCCACTAACAGTCTCCATTAACAGCTATTTAACCCTCCTAGCCAGATTGTTATCCACTCAAAAACAAAGTTGCTGGAAAAGCTCAGCAGGTCTGGCAGCATCTGTGAGGAGAAAACAGAGTTAATGTTTCGGGTCCGGTGACCCTTCCTCAGAACCGTTATCAACTCCTTTAGCTGTCTAACTGTTCTTCTCTCTCTTTGGGCTCTATCCCCACCTATCGTTTACTCCTACCCCTCCCCACCCACCCTATTTTTTGCATATAAACTGACATTTTCCTAGCTACCATCAGTTCTGAGGAAGGGTCACCAGACCTAAAATGTTAACTGATTTTCCTTCACAGATGCTGTCAGACCTGCTGAGCTCTTCCAGCAACTTCTGTTTTTGTTTGATTTACAGCATCCGCAGTTCTTTCGGTTTTTATTTAGTGCCAACTTTATGAAGTTAGCCATATTCCTGCAAAAGTGATTACAGCCAAGAAAATAATTTGGGAAATTGGCATAAAACAGAAATTCTCACCTTAAGGCCCCGAAGAATCTGATAAATTAGGAACTGTACATGATCATCCGTGAGCTTCTGACATTTGACTATATTGTTTAGATCTGCTCCCATTAAGCTGGTCACCAGGTAGCTGCATAGAAAACATTAAATTCGTAATCAAGTTACAAGATGTAAACTACATTAGACAGTGTAGTGGTCACTCTGTTAAAACAAAACAGTGAAATAATGACCCCGTTATTTTCTGCCATGCACAATGGGATTGAGATAGCACTGTTGATAAGGCAACTCAGTATTTACAATGGTAATCTGAGTCCCCTATCGTTGTGATAATCAGAGGCAAATTTGATCAGAGCTCATCACTGGATTGGGGAAAACCAACTTATTGAATTAAAGCTAGGCAGCAGCTCTATCAGTCTCTTTAAATTGGAATTACCGCAGAAGTTTATGATAAGTTTCTATAAAAGTGGTAATAGCATTGTACAAAAATTTTTTTATTCATTCATTGGATGAGGGCATCGCTGGCTAGGCAGCATTTATTGCCCATCCCCAATTGCCCAGAGGGCAGTTAAGAGTCAACCACATTGCTGTGGGTCTGGAGTCACATGTAGGCCAGACCAGTTTCCCTAAAAGGACATTAGTGAACCAGGTGGGTTTTTCCCGACAATTGAAAATGGATTCATGGTCATCATCAGACCCTTAATTCCAGATACTTATTGAATTCAAATTCCATCAACTGCCTTGGCAGTATTCAAACCCAGGACCCCAGAACATTATCTGGGTCTCTGGATTAACAGTCCAGTGATAATACCACTAGGCCATCACCTCCTCTATTTCATAAACCTTCTCACTTTAAATGCAAAAATCAGTCAACAAACATAACGCACTGATAACCATCTACTGTGTTCCTAAATAAAACTCCAGCACACTAAGCTGCATTGTTAAAAATAATTTTCCCTCAGGCACACTAAATTAAAAGCTACTGCAACTTAAAACTGAAAATTACATTTAGAAATATAAATACTGAAAAAGGTTAACACAAACAAACAATTTCATTGTCTCTCATAGTCTGCTAAATCTTCTTTCCATACCACTGCAGAATATGTACAACAGCTGACATTGAAATGATACATTTGCTGCTTCTAGACTACCAAATCTATTTCAAGAGTTCACATCACCTCACTTAAATAGTAACTCTGTTCTATTAAATGTTAGGTTGTCAAAACAACAGATCAATAAGAATGTTCGAGCGCAATTGTAAGCGCATCGTCAGACTGGTGAAGTAAAAAGTACAACTTAATTGATGGGCCAAATGGCCAGTATCAATGCTGTACTTTAAAGGTCATCATTTAATACCATGTTGCCACTTTTACGCAACCTTTCAATGATTAGAGTCAGCGAGTCAAACAGTTGTACCTGTCCTCTAACATTCTTGGTTTTAAAGTTTTAGACCACAGTTCCAGTCTAAGAATTTAATATCTGCTGAAATAACCATGAAACAGAATGGAGAAAGCAAAATTACAGACACCGGGGAATAAGATTAAACAAAAGTTTTCCACTGTACTACATGCTATATTGCCAAACATGCACGACATCTGGTTTTAAAATATTTGAAAGGATTAAATGAATAAAAGGGCACCCGAAACCAGTTAGCC
Source organism: Rhincodon typus (assembly GCF_021869965.1). NCBI lineage: Eukaryota > Metazoa > Chordata > Chondrichthyes > Orectolobiformes > Rhincodontidae > Rhincodon > Rhincodon typus. The sequence continues at coordinate 21,893 of NW_025967610.1, read as the reverse complement.
ATTCACCTTTTCAGTTAGAAATATTGTGGCTAGGATGAATACACTGCAGCTGAATTAACAGCAGGCTAGTTTCCCAACTTGAACTAAGCAGAAAGAGAAAGGGGCCAATTGCAAGCCTCCAATAAGCATCTCAACAGACCAAGTGGATGGGTTGCAACTGAACTGTGCTGACAGAACGTACTTCTCCACACATTCTACTTCTGCTGCACGTTCCAGTCAGAAGCTCCCATTCACCAAAGGATTAAAATAAAACATGTGCCCATACATTCTTGGCCTATTACCTGAACGGCAAATAACTCTGACAAACTGTTGTTTCAGCTTGACTGGATCATACCAAGGGCTGCAGGGTGGATGAACTAACTGATCACGGCACAATGACACAGGTGGCCATTTGAGGGAGACAGCAAGGAGGAATTAGTGATCGTTCAGATAACATAACAAGGGGGGTTGGAACCATTCTCTGCAAAATCCAGATAATTGTGCTGCCTGTTGGATGCCTGGGTTCAGGACATCGGGTAAGGGCTCAAGAGGGACTTGCAGTGAGAGATGGAGGATCCAGTGGCCCATGTAGGTACCAATGACATTGAAAGGACAAAGGAAGAGGTTCTTCATAGTCAGTACGAGGAGCAAGGTACCAAAGGCAGAATCTCAACATTCATATTCTCTTTATTACTACTAGAAAGAAGTTAGCATAGTACAAATCAGATTACAGATGCAACTGTATGGCTCAAAGACTGGTGAGAGAGATGCAGGTTGTGGCTTATGGGGCACTGCCACCAGGAGTGGGAAAGTGAAATTAGTACTGATGGATGGTTCCACCAAAACATGGTGGGGAAGTGTTCGTGTCAACAGTACAACTAGGGAAGTGGAGAGGATTTTAAACTAAATAGGGGCACAGGAATCAAACTTGGGAAGATGCAAGTCAAGGAGCAAGGTCAAGTTGAAGAGAAAGGTATAATACGGGAAATTAAATAGACTTTTATCTGAAAGGGCGGGGAGCACAAATCAAAACAAAGTTAAAAAAGGATGAAACTAAAGGCTCTGTATCTGAACATATTTGAAACAGAACAGATGAACTGAGAATGCAAATAGAAATGGGCAAGTACAATCTGGTAGCAACTACAAAGGTGTCTCTACAGGATGGATCGGAACCCAAAATCTTGAAGGGTACAAGACAATAATGAATGACAGGAAACTGGGAAAGGTGAAGGTGTGGCTCTCAGGTTAATTGTAATTATTACTAGTAATATTGGATGACCCAAATTCAGGAAACCAAAATGTGGAAACAGTTTGGGGAGAAGTGATAGAGACAAGAAATTACTTGTGGGAATGGGGCACAAGCCCCTTGAGCAACCACACAGCATGCAGGAGCATAAAGAAAGTTTAATGAGTTCTTCGAAAAGGAACAATTATCATAGGAGATTTGAGTCTACATAAAGACTAGAAAAACAGACAGTCAAAAGTAGCCCAGAAGCGAAGTTCATAGAATGCTTTTGGGATAGTTTGCTAGCATGTTCTAGAGCCATCCAGAAAGCAAACTAAAATGAAATTTGGTATTATGCAATGAGATGGGATTAATGATTTCATTGTGACGGTGCCCTTGAGTAGCAGTGATCAAAACATGATTGAATTTTATATCCTGTTTAAGGAGGGAGAGGAGCAAGTCTGATGCTGCTTTAATATATTTGTAAAAGGGAATCATAAAGATAAGAAGATATAGCTGGCTAAAGTGAATTGGCAAATCAAGGAATAGGATAGGTCAATGGAGATTCAGTGGCAGACATCAGAGGGAATATTTCAGAAGATACAGAACAAGTGTTGTCTAATGAATAAAGAAAAGATCCATCCATTGGATTCTATCTGTAGTTAACTAGAAATGTCAAAGATAGTAAGAAACTTAAAGAAAAAGGACATTATTGCACAGACAGTGGCAGTCCAGAAGATTGGACAGAACATTTTTAAAAAAAAAGCAAAGAATGGCCAAAAGATTAATAAGGAGGGGAAAAAAAAAGATTGTTAGAAAAAGTTAACCAGAAATACAAAAACAGGCATTAGAGAGCTTCTATGAATATTTAAGTAAGAGTTGGCAAAATGAGCATCAATCCTATTGAAAAGGAGACCAGAGAACTATTAATGGAAGGTTGAGAAATGGCAAAATAATTGAATGAGCATTTTACATCAGTTCACTATAAAGAGGACAAGTAACATCTCAGCAGGGACAATAAATCAGAAAACGGAAGGGAGGGAGAAGCTCAGGAAAATCAATCATTGCAGACATGGTACTGAATAAATTGAGAGCTATGGGCTAACAAGTGTCTGGGTTCTTGAACTTCATGCTAGGGTCTTAACGTGGCAAGTGAGATAGTTGAAGCATTAGTTTTGATTTTCCGAAATTCCCTCAATTTGGGGTTGGTCCCATCAGGTAACATAAAGATGTTGCATTTGCTATTTTCCAAACAAGAAAATGAGACAGAAATCAGGAAACTTCAGGCCAGTTGGTTTAACATCTGACAACGGGAAATTGTCAGAAGCAATTATTATAGAAGTTATAGTATGGTTCTTAAAGTAGTAGAAGGTAATCTCGCAGAGTCAACACAGTTTTGTATGAAGGGACCAATGTGCTAGGTTCTTTCAGGATGTAATGGGCACTGTGAAGGGGGAAAACAGGTGGATGCACTGCATTTAGATTTTCAGAAGTCACGTGACAAGGTGTCAAAGGTTATTCAGAAAAACAAAAGTTGATGGTGTAGGGCTGTGGTCTCATCACCAAGTCTAATAGTCGATCTCACTGCTTGCCCACATTCCCTCACTGCGTGCATGTTGATCACCCCATCGCTACATTTATTTCATCTGAAAACCATGACGCTAGAGAAAAGTGCATGCACTTAACAGGCCTTGCCAACTTAAATTATTTTAGTTCAGTCCAGATGGACTATCATTGCAAATAAAGTAACTTCTATAGCAATAACCTGTTTCCCATTTCCACACTGTAGGGATTCTATGAAAATAATCAGAGCAAATCTGGCTGACCAGGAGCCCCAAAACAAAGTATAACTTCCAGTGCCTCCATATTTGAAAGGCCAGCAGTCTTCTGGATATTCCACAGGCGAGGATCCATAAGCCTATCTGCAGCGAGACCAGCGGTAGATCAAATGTCAGAAAATAGATATGAAGCAACAATGACGAGTGATGAACCTGGAACTCATTAAAAGGGAGTCCAAAAATGCATAACCTTCATGCGGAACAGAAAAATGAATCTCTGCTCACAACTGCAAAAATGCGTTTGCTTTGTATGTCAAAGTATATCGATAAGTTTAAAAAAAAAAGGGGGAATTTGGAACACTACACAATGACGCACAGTAAATTCAAGGATAGTTTTTCCTTGTACAAAGAAAGTTAATGAGCTGAAGGCCATCTTGAAAGCTTAACAGTCATCTTTTCTAAACCAGCAAAAGGTAAGACCTGCAATAAAGTATTACCTCACATTTGCCACTTCTGGCAAAGCATAATAAATCATTCACAGATGTCCAGGTAATTAAAGAAAGAAACAAAAATGACTGTGGCTGCTGACTCTTTATTCAAAGCTTAAGATCAAAGAAGAAATACAATCTAAATTCGAAACCACGTCACATGGTGCTTCCACAGAAGCAAAATAAGTGGTATTTTTGTCTGAAGTCTTTCATCAACTATCAACAGAACCTGAAAGATTCTGAATGCTTCTCACTGCAGTTCGATAAATCCATCGATATGGCCAACACAGCCCAGGTGTTTGTTATGTCCTTAAAACCCATATGCACAAAAATCAAAGAAAGAAGATCTTCTCACCCTTTTACCCCTTAAAAGGGAGAAAGGGAGAGAATATCCATAATGAATTTGAAAGGTACGTGCTAGAGAAAACTATTCCAATGAAGAAAATGGTTTTATCACACCTGATGATTAAGTCATATTTGGCACAAATGCAGGTTGTTATATTTTGCAGAAATTATCTTGATTCCTTTTTTTAAAAAAACCAACTAACAAGCATTATCAAATAAAATTATAGATATTTTTCATGCAATGAAAGTTGTTAATTTTGTAAATGTAATTTCACCACCACTCGGTTAAATCCTCGCTCAACAAACTGAATGCTACCCATGGTAAACTAAGATACTAAGAACTGCAGATGCTGGAGTCAGAGGATAACAGTGTGGAGCTGGAAGAACACAGCAGGTCAGGCAGCAGAGGAGCAGGAAAGTCAACCCAAAACGTCTACGTTCCTACTACTCTGATGCTGCCTGACCTGATGTGTTCATCCAGCTGCAGTGTGTCAACCATGGTAAACTAATCCTGTGTTGAAATGAGGTGATTAAGTAAAGGGAAGGTCCTGCAAAGATCTTTAGATCTGATGTCTAAAATTGTCAATCTTCTTAAATTAAGGAGGAGTGAAGTATACAGTTAGCTGCCAGACAATGCATAGTTGCTTGACTTCAGGTTCTTTAATAACTTAAAGCTGAACTGTAGGGAAACCATGTGATCAAAGTTGCAAATGCAGTTAAATTGAAAATCAGTCTGCGGTCCTCCCAATTAATAAATAAAATGCCGGAACGCTTACAGTTCGGAGGAAATACTAGGAAAAAAAAAACCAAAAGACAAAGAAAAAATTTTTTTCACCCATTAAATCTGTGCACACCAGAGGAATTCAACAGATGACTTCAGGAATTAAATGCAATGGAACATATCATGTTAGTCTCAAATCCATTCTTTCTAGTAGACACTGGTGGGCTGGCCATCAAATTCCATCATGTGTTTGATTTACAAAACAGTGGAGTTAACATGGAGATAATTACCATGCAAAGTGATATTGAACTGAAAGTCACATTAGAGGGACAGTGATCTTTGGGGACTCAAAGACTGAAAAATTCCCCCGTCATCCTGCACTTTTAAAATTAAAGCTTACTTTGGCTCCACATATCTGAGACAATGCTCTCTCAAACAAACATAATCAAGTTAAAGAATCACACCTGCCTCTCGGATTTGCATTTGTTAGGCGGTACACAACTAGTAGCCTCAAACTGCATCTCAGATTTCAAGGAACTGGCAGATAATGTGCAACTGTAGAGGTCACATTGAGACTTGAGCAGAGAAAAAAGTGAAGTGAATAATTATATATAATTGGTTTACATTTATGGAGCAAAGCAAAGCTGTTTATGCTAATGTGGCTAGATAGCGCAGGACCTAAACGGCTAGGCCCGAAACCAAAATGGCCAACCTTTGAGCTGCCAGTCCCGATGGGACTTTCAGGAAGGGTGAAACGTAAACCATCTGCACAAGACAGGCAGGCAAGGACAAGCCCGGAATGTCTCTGGAAAACAAGACCTGTTTGTATATTGGAGGCATAAATGAAACTTTTCAAGGATGGCAAGACGTAACAAGTGGTTTTCCTACCCCCGCCCCCCCAGGGATTGGTGCTGGAACCTCAGCTGTTAATGATTTACATAGATGACAGGTGGTTTGTTTGTGGAATTTGCCAGAGTGACAAATAGGTGAGAAAGTAAGTTGTGAAGAGGACAAATGGAGGCTACAAAAAGATACAGGAGGGTTAAGTGAATGGGGAAGGGTACAGCAAATGGGATATAATGTGCAAAAATGTGAAGCTGCCCATTTTGGCACGAATGATGAAAACAGCATATTATCTAAATGTGAGAGATGCAGAGTGCTAAAATGCTTTAGTGATGGGTGCCCTCGTGCATGAAATCATAAATTAGTGTGCAGGTACTGCAAGTACCTAGGAAAGGACATAAATTATCTTGAGGGGGATGAAACACAAAAGCAGAGATTTATGCTTCAGTTATACAAGATACTGATGTGACTGTATTTGTAGTACTTTGCAAAGTCACCTTCATTAAGAATGTACATGGATTGCAGGCAGTTCATAGAAGGTTTCCCAGACAATTACTTTGAATGAGAGGGTTGCCTTGAGGAAAAGGTTGGAAAGTTAGTCTTGTAGCAACTGGAATTTAGTACAGCAAGAGCATCCTGATTGTAATTTAAGATCCTGAGGGCTCTTGACTAGGTAAATGTGGAGAGGATGTTTCTTCTAATGGGATTATCTTAGACAGGGGTCACTGTTTAAGAATCAGCCATCACATTTAAAAAGACAGGAGAATTTCTCAGAGGGCCACGTGTCTTTGGAACTCTCCCTGAAAAGATGTTAGAAGCAGAATCCTTGAATATTTTTGAGGTCTAGATACAAGCTTATTAAGCAAGAGGGTGAGAGGTCATCAGGCTAAGCAGGAATGCAGATTTGATATTATAACCAGGTTCGCCTTGATCTTATTGAATAGCAGAACAGGTTAGTGGGATGAATGGACTATCCCTGCTCCAAATTCAAACGTTCAGATGGATGTTTGTATTGCAAGCTTAAACAGATGGTTCATTCTTCTGTTGTAACAAAATCAAAACTCCTCTATAAGAACAAAACCAAGTTGCTAGAAAAGCTCAGCAGGTCTGGCAGCAGTAAAGGAAAAAACAGAGGTAACACTTCAGGTCCGGTGACCCTTCCTCGGAACATGTTTTTGTTTTTGTTCCTGATTCACAGCATCTGCAGTTCTTTCGGGCCTCCTCTACAAGAAACTCATTTCAACACTTTTTTTCATGGGGGAGCAGCTAGTATTTAAAGTAACATATGTATTTCACATGGTGATGGATGAACATGTGGAGAAAGGGAACTCTTGCTGAAGGTCGATGACTAATCTAATCCAACAAGCCCCCATAACCTCTTAGGGTATCAATGGGTACTGTCCTCAATGCCAACAAAACTATTGCTACCGTAATTTACGGTAGCATCTCATCCTCTCTACATAACAAAGCACCTGGGTCATGAATGACCTCAGCCCCAATACCAAACACGCTCACTCTAACATATATAGTTCTAAAATTATGTTAGACTTGTTGCATTTCGCTACGAGGATGATGAGCATCTTCAACTGTATGAAACGGACGCGAGAACATATATTCTTAAATACAAAAATAAAAATGCCAAGTTTTATTGGTTGGATAATTCATTCTTCTGAAACAGAATATCATAGCTGAGATTATGATTTTACCACAACCTCCCCCACCCCCTCACATTGTGTTTATGATATCTAAGTACTTGATAATATCTAAGATTCAAAGTCAAATACATTTCAATCCCTAGTGCTAGGTACTGCCAGGTTCCTCACCTAGCTAAACACCATGACATTCATTTAGAACTTAGAATCTACTTTGCACAAAATATGCTGGATTGCAAAGCATACTTTCAGAACTCATTTTTTTTTCAGTCAAAAGTAACCTTCCTAAATTTAGGCTACAAGTAGGAACCATATCAGATAAAAAGTCATGCTTGATTCAGCTTGCATTTTATGCAGAAAGAAAAAGAAACAGCTTTGCGGAGATCTAATGGACTCTGCCAAAATATTCACAACTCAAGCTGTTCAGCTACCTAGGATCCAAGCACAGTTGTTGGCAGGCAGAAGGCTTTTAAACAATAACTGATCACTAGTCCGCTGACCAATCAATAAAACTTACTCCCAGCCAAAGCTCCAGTCATACACACCCAGTGGCTTCAGCTCATCTGCAAACTTGGTTTCTACTACTTCTTGAAAAGGCAGCAGCATAAACAGTACTCACGAGTTTCAGATTACTTGCTTTCAAAATTGCAGCAATCCTTCAACAATCCTCAGGTGTTTAAAAAAGTTCTTTTCTCATTTCAGTCCATAATCAGACAAACAGGGAGCAAAGAGAGATATAATCTTTACATGTCAGACTGGATTTAAATGACAATCGAGGGGTTTAGAATTTGGGATGGAATTCCTCATACAACCTTTCTCCATTTTTTTTCTTGTTAGCTATATAATCATAAATACTATTTTCCTTTTTACTTTCCACAGATGTGTTTTTTTTTTGGCAGGACACGCAGTTTCCCCCCAGTGATGAGTCTGCAATTCTTAACCTGTGAACAAGTGAATATTTTCCATGATTTTGACTTAGCTGAGGTGCAAATTCCTTGACTACTTGTTAGAACAATCTTAATTAAAACATGTACTTTATATTAGGTTATAACAGGCTGTTTCTGTTGGCTTTTCTAATGCCAACCTCCTTTAAAAATGCCTACACATTAGTGATTCAAAAATAGTCAGCTTGTCTTATTTGATCATGCAATCAAAAAATAAACCTTTTCTTGCAGCCTTTTCAATAATGTATATTAATAGCAGCAATACAAATAGTGATTAATAATACAACAAACTCGCTTGAAAAGTGATTGAGGAAAGGTTAGGAAAACATAGCACAAGGCTACAAAATCAGAAAAAATCAACACCAAACTTGATATCCTCCATGGTTTCATAGTGTTACTTAGAACTACCTCTACCCTATTTTGAAAACAAAAAAGTAGCCATAAAACCAACTTTTGGGTTACTGACTACTTTTTGCTTTAAAATAAGTTGGCTTGCTTAATAAATTGTGTTGGTTAAGGAAATGAAATGGATAACAATCTTGATACATGAAGTCCCGTGTCTGCAAACAATAACTCCACAAAAAGAATAAGTTTGTAAAGATAGCACACTTACACATCAGTAAAATCTTGTAATGTTGTTGCTGGTGTGAAAACATCCAACAGGCCAATTACCTAGGAAAACAAAAACCTAAGTCAAGGGATAAAACTTCAAGATGCAGAGCTTTTATTTCAGATGCATAAGCCCAATGTCTTCTAAAAACTCTTTTGCACTTTCCGATGGGATCAATTGTATTTTTCCTACTAGTTATTCAGGCACTAGTGATACCATTTTGTTTATAGTTTCTGAAAGACTTTACCAAAGATAAAATGTACATAAATTGACTTTTCCATCTACAATGGCATGTGGCAAATACAGTTAAACAGTAACGAGGGATCAATCCAGCTCTTCCTTCAAACCCTTGGACAGAGCAGATTTGCAAATAAAATTCTGTGCAAGTTTGCTTCCCCACTCTAAAAAGGTCACATTGTCGAAGAAAAGCAAAACTTGAAGAACATGAGTTAATTGAGTATCCAGCAATTTTAAAACCACATATAAACTGCATAGTTCTGGGCTGTTAAACAATGAGGAAATTGCTGGAATGCTATAAAGTCATACTTAATTGACTAAACGCAGGCAAGTTCTGCATATATGGAAGCAAATGTTCCATATAGAAAGTCATCACGTTTGACAAAGTGCCCAAGCAAATCAATCTGCTGGCCACAACTTCATCCTGAAGCAGGGGTATCAAAAATTCCTAAGCAAGTACTAAGTACAAGCAAGTACAATGAACTGGGAAGTAGGATAGCCAATGCCCCACTTATTCACTTCAAAATAAGTAGTTTTTGAAAACAATTAGTGTGCATGAATACTTCGTGAATGATTCAAAATGTCCAAGTATAGGAAAGGAGGCTTCAGTTTACTGGCTATTTGTACTATATCTAAAGATCATTTTTAAAATAAAAATGAATGCAATTTGTTTTCAGATTGAGCTAGGGGAGGACGTGTCTATACGCACTCCAACAGGACTGAAATTCAAAACAGGGCCATACATTGATGTAACAAGAGAGTGCGAGACACAGCGAATGATTAAATAGCTGCAAGGAAAGATGCTCACGGGAAACAGGAGGATTGTGCAGACAGCTCTCCAAAACGTGCAGCAGTGGGTGGTGTGCACTGGCACTGGAGATAAGTGAGTTATGTTTGGACATGTCAATGTGGTAGAGAGGATTGCAGGATTTGGCAAAAGTAGGAATGTGATTTAGGAATAATGGAGTTAACTTGCACTGTGGGCAGAAACTAGAGTGCTGTTTAGGATGGAAAAAAACATGTGTCAGGACAGTGGAGCATTATGGGGTATGGAACATGTTGCATCCCGATAGGAAAGAGTTCCCAGAATAGGAAATATGGGATGGCAATCCCAAGATCTCTCCAGACTTGAAGAAGCTTTCGCTAGACTAGGCTAAAGGAACAGCCAGCAGGATCAGTAACGAAAGGAACAGATTAAAGATAGCTGAGAAAAGAAACAAAGAAGAAGTGATCTTCTTTAAAGCAGCAAGTTCCTACTATCTGAAATGCACACTCTTAAATGTCATTAATGGCAGATTCAAAATTACTTTTAAGAAGGGAGTGGAATATACTTGAAAAGAAAACCATCTGCAAGGATACAGACAAACAGATAGCAATGCAACAAATGAGCTCTTTGACAGCAATGTAACACATAGCTTCCTCTTCTTAATTATTCTCTGAATAAACTTAATCTGTGATTTAGACTTGAGTAAATTCACACACCTATCAATTTTAGTAAATCTGAGAACATTAAGCTAATCAGATAAAAATAATCTACTTCAAATGGTCTGCAAAATTTCAATAGTGCAGTATTTCACACCATTTATAAAATGTTTAAGTAGCAAATATATAGTATTTACAATATTTTAGGAGTGAAATTCCATACCACATGGATAAATGTAACAATGTCCAACATTTGCAAAACTCAAATTATTGGTTTCATAATTCTAATAGTTCTTTTAGGATGGCAGAATAAGTTATACTACTTGTACTCACTTATATGGAGTACTTACATTTTCATGTTTCATATGTTTCAACAATCGTAGCTCTCTGTATGTTCGTTTTGCATGAATGATAGATTGAAATGGTCTGGAAAGTTTTTTCACTGCCACACGATAACTTGATTGCGTGTCAAATGCAGAGCTACAAAAATACAAGAAAAATTTATTTATGTTCAGCTATCATCACTATCAATATTATTGTATTGCAAGGTGAACTGAAATGAAACTGAAGATTAAGCCACTGAACAATGAACCATCAAGACTTGTCCAAGCACATCTGTGTTTTACACTCAACATTAACTTTCTCATGTTTTCTCCCTTAAAATCAATTCAGTCTGAAATCAATATACTCAATGAAAAATATTCAAGATTATAATGGGCATTGTTAAGACTTACGGGAGCAGCACGCAAAATTTAGCTCCACTATCTCCGGAGTAACACCAATATGTACTTCTTTCATGTAAAAGGCAAGTACAGAATCCCAATTGACCTGACTTTCAGAATCAAGGTTTCAGTGCTAAGCCATATATAAAGCATATATATAAACCATTTGGCACATAAACACAAATTCTAAACCCTTTATAAACAGCACTCCTGCACACACAGAAAATGGGGATTCGGAAAAGTAGAAAAATCGGGCAGATCAGTTCAGTGGTCTTTGTTTCCTGATTCAGATGTTGAGATAACCCTTCAGGCAGTCTGTCTCCTCTCCACCCATCTTCTCCTCTATCCGCCTCCCCCTCTCTCCCTATTTATTTCAGAACCCCCTTCTCCTCCCCCATTTCTGAAGAAGGGTCTAGGCCCGAAACATCAGCCTTCCTGCTCCTCTGATGCTGCTTGGCCTGCTGTGTTCATCCAGCTCTACACCTTGTTATCTTAGGCAGTCACACCCTTGGTTTTCAATCGCCTTTGTCTGGAAGATTCCACTGGTTGGCAAGTAGTACAGAGCAACTGGTTCACTTGGGAAAGTGTCTGATTTTTCAATTTGAGAGTCACAGCTCTCAGCAACTACTGCAGTAAAGGTAACTGGTTTTCTTTAAGTATAAACTGAGTTGTTTTTACAACAGAAAACATGCAGTTTCTACTGGGGAAAGCAACTGTACTACATACTTGTTAGGGGGAAAAAAAACAAACATACTTGTTTCCAGTTCCAACCTACTAATTTAGCAGAGAACCAGTTTCACTTGTAAACAATTCCTCAGCTTCTAATCTGCTGTATGTTGCAGGAACCTGTTGGTATCAAATTCTTTGCGGTGAAATTATGCAGCCATCATGGTAAATCTCTGATTTTAAAAACACAGTTTTTTTTCTCAACACAGTCCACTGTTTTCAAAGACACAAAGAGAAACAATCCTTAAAGTATATTGATCATACTGTTTCAAACATCTTAAAATGGCAAGTACATTTCAAAGTTGTGGCCTTTCCATATTTTAATGAACTAGATGGCCAATAGAAAAGTGAAATGGAATATCTCTCTCAACAGATCTGTTTGCATTCAGTCATTCGCCATCTGTCACGCAATATCCCTAACTATAAAAGCAATAACTCTCATCCCATCTTGAAGTCAATGTTTAAAATGATTGATTATGCAACACTTACAAAGCTTGCTTACGGGCTTTTGGTAGTGCAGTGGTAGTGCACCCATCTCTGACCCAGGAGGCGTGGGTTCAAGTCTCACCTGCTCCAGAGATGCATCATAACGTACTGTTGCACTCATTTGTTGATGTTAAGTGCAAGTCTCTGGGGTTGAGTCAATGTGGAATTGAGTGAGTGAGGAAGGAAGTGTTCGCTTCTTTGAAGTTACCCTTCTACCTATCTTGTCCTGTCAGAATTGGTTCTTGCTCCACTACAGGGAAAGGAGCTGGGAGATAAGCCACAGAAGTATTTTTAAAAATTAAAACAGGGAGGTAGCTTCACCATAAGCTCAGCATTAAATCAGTGCAAAGGACAAGTATGAATCATTTGCATTCATCTTTAGCCAGAAGTGTCAAGTAGTTGATCCATCTTGGTCACCTCTTGAAGTCTGAATATCACAGACTTCAATCTTCAGCTAATTCAATTCATTCCACCCAAGGTCAAGAAATGGCTGAAGGCATCTGATAGTGTAAAGACAATTGGGTCTGCCAAATTCCTACAACAGTACTGAGAACATGTGCCCCAGAAGTAGCTGTGCCCTTAACTAAGCTTTTCCAGTACAACTACAACACTGCATCTACATAGCAATGTGGAAAATTGTCCGGGTATGCTCTGTACGTAAAAAGCAGGATAAATTCACTATTACCACTCAGGCTACACTTCATAATGAATAGAGTGATGCAAGGCGTCAATCAACAGCTCTATCAAGTGGCACTTGCTCAGCAATAGCCTGCTCACTGATGCTCAGTTTGGGTTCTACCAGAGCCACTCAGCTCCTGGTCTCATCATAACAGTTCATGTTTACATCAAGGTTAAGTTAAACTCTAGAGGTCAGGTGAAAATGACTGTCAAATGCTGCCTTAATGTTTCAGGCAGAGTTTGACATCAAAGAGCCCCAGCAAAACTGGTGTCAATGGAAATTAGAGAGAAAACTCTCTATTTGGTCAGTCATATCTATCGCAATGGAAGTTGGCTGTGGTTGTTGGAAGTTCATCGTCTCAGTTCAAGACATCTCTGCAGCAATTCCTCAGGTTACTATGAGGAACCAACCATCTTCAGCTGCTTCAACCATGTCCTTCTGTCTACAAAATCAAAATTGGTGATGTTTGCACCACTTGCAACTCCTCAGATAATGAAGTGGCTCATGCAACATGCTTATATCAACACCTAAATAATTTTCAGGCATGGCGAGATAAGTGGCAAGTAGTATTTGCCAAATGCAAGAATCTAGCCCTCTCGCCACGATTTTCAAAAAGCATCATCATCACTAGTAGGGTCCCTGCCATCAACACCCTAGAGGCTACCACTCAACAAAACTGAACCGGAATGCCTTGTAAATAGTACGGCTATAACAGCAGGGCAGAGGCCAGAAATTCTGTGGCATGGAGCTCACATCCATCACCCCAATTAATATGCACCATCTTTGATGCACAAGTTAAAAATAGGATGGAATACCCTTCAGTTACCTGGATAAGTGCAGCTCCAGTGACAGTCAAGCAGGCCAACATCAACCAGGACAAAAAAAACTTGACCGCACCTCATCCAAAAAAACTTAAACATACTCCCCCTCCACCAAGGTGATAGTGGCAATAATATGTATCATTTGAACTTGCACTCCTTCAGAAGTGTTTTCTGAACCCACAATCTCTACTACCTAGATGGACAGGACCAGCAATGCATGGGAACACCACGACCTCCAAGCCACACACCATCCTGACTCGGAACTACGTAATCATTTAGATCTTTTTTTTTTTTTTAAAGAAGAAACCTTTCCAAAGGGGTCACCACACACCTCTGGAGCAGGTGGGACTTGAGCCTCCTAGATCAGAGGTAGGGACACTACCACTTATCCTGAAACTCCCTCCTTGACAGCACTTTTGGTGTATTTACCACCATGAACTGCAGTGGTTCAAAGCAGCTTACAGCCATCTCAGCAGGAGTTAGGAATAAATGAGAGCCCAGTCAGGAATGCTCACATTCCAAGAAAAATTGGAAAAATACAGTTTCAGACTTCATAGTCAATCGTACAGCAACACAGTCCAACATGCACATACAATCCAGATTCATCCTAATAAAACTCTCTTGGCAACACCAAAAAACGGTGCATCTCTGACTAAGCTGGTGTATTAAGGAATTACACTGTTGATTCCCAGTTACGACAACTATACTGAAATTCTACCCCAGGATCTTAATGCAAAAGCTAGGCCAAGACTACAGTGCAATAAATCGAGGGAGCGATCTCCAAATGAGACTTTGACCCAAGACATTATCAAACTCTTCAGATCAAAAAGTTAAAAGATCCTGGTAGACCATTAAAACCAGAGAACTTTTTGGTCTAGACCAAAAGTTACCTCCAAGCACCACCAACTAAAAGATTAATTCATTAATTATTCATAATTTAACTTGGCTACAAAACATTAACTGCAGTTTATTTGCTGTGATATGCTTAAGGGGATTTTAGCAGCACTAAATAAATGCTGGTCTGACTGCAACTTTGCAAAGGATAACCTGCAGTGTGGTGGAATGCTCCATTCACCTGAAACACATGGTATCGCCTCTGTCGTATCATAATGTCCTTGGGATACTGCGGGAAAATGAAATGATAGAACCTGTCACATGGTTCTCTAAACAGATTACCAAAGTCGGACTGGATGCCTCATCACTAGATCTCTAAACGAAGCACAAAGACGCAACTTGCTGTTGGTGAGATGAGGGGTGGAGAAGAGAAGACTAATCACATACTGGTAAGTTTATGGCAAGCAAAGTAAACACAGCAAAGCCATTACAAAAACAAAAGCTGGAAAAGCTCAGCAGGTCTGGCAGCATCTGTGAAGGAGAAAAC
>NW_025967610.1:0-6734 GCF_021869965.1 Rhincodon typus | reverse complement strand
TCCGGTGACCCTTCCTCAGAACTGATGGTGGCTGGGAAAACGTCAGAATTCACCCTCCCAGCCCAATCGTTAGCAACTCCTTTGTCCGTCCAACTGTCTGTCTCTCTCTCTCTCTCTCTCCGGGCTCTGTCCTATCGTTTACTCCCTACCCCGCCCACCTCCCTATTTCCTGCAAATAAAAACTGACGTTTTCCCAGCCACCATCAGTTCTGAGGAAGGGTCACCGGACCCGAAATGTTAACTCTGTTTTCTCCTTCACAGATGCTGCCAGTCCTGCTGAGCTTTTCCAGCAACTTTGTTTTTGTTCCTGATTTACAGCATCCGCAGTTCTTTCAGTTTTTATAGAGCAAAACCATTAGTTTTGTTTCGACTGCTGAAAAATCAACTTGTTGAATTAAAAACAGACATGTGTATTTGCAATGGCAATTCAAAACTAAAGTGCAATGGTCTTTATGAGGTTCACCCAGAGCAGTTTTGTAATACAGGACTCTATGCTCTACGATCTGTTCACAGGAAGGCACAGAGACAAACATGAGCGCCTGCTAGAAGAATATCAACTCAGAGAGGTGATCTCTTTATCTGCCTGAAACTGTTTTCCAACATGAAGTGCTCCACAACCAAATGCTGCAGACTGGCACATTCCATGGTCCAGGACCACATGCAAAATGACAAAATAAAGCTTGGTGAAGCTGACAACACAGGCTAAACAGGGAAAGGTCACAATCTTAGGACTAGCTTAATACACTGAGGGGTCAGACCCCTTAAACTGTTCAAGCCACATGCAAAGACAGTGTCTGACATAACATTTATAACATGACATAACTCAAAAATTAAACGCAGTATGACATCTTAAGAGTGACACATACAGGTAATCCTTATTTAAAGTTGTTTTGCTGTAACAGCTATACAGTATTAGGGTCGAAAATCAGGTCGACATCACAT
The DNA here is from genome assembly GCF_021869965.1 of Rhincodon typus. Classification (NCBI taxonomy): domain Eukaryota; kingdom Metazoa; phylum Chordata; class Chondrichthyes; order Orectolobiformes; family Rhincodontidae; genus Rhincodon; species Rhincodon typus. The sequence continues at coordinate 5,792 of NW_025967610.1, read as the reverse complement.
TACTTGTTATGATCTGGTTTACAGCAGCAAATGAGATCCTGCAGACAGCCACAGCCACCACGGGGTGCCCCAGTCTCCAAAATGACATCAATTAGCAGTTGCTACGTAAGGTTCCCATCAGGCAGCCAGCAGCAGAAAACACAACTGCTCCCCAGGCAGCAGGATCCTTCCATCCCCAATTTGGCTTCACAGTCAGAGGGTCCACAACAGAAGGCATTGTAAGTAATTGCAGTCATTACGGCACTCAAGAAATCTAAAAATTTCAAATGGAACAACAATTTATACTGCATGAAAACAGGTGTATGCCTCTAATGGATCATCTCAGCCATTCACAACACACAGAGTACTGGATATACTTCACCAGTCCACGCTTGCAAAACACCTGATAGCGTCAACGTTGGGTGCGATTCTGCAAATTGACAGTACGGTCTGAGTTATTCACTGTTACAATTCTAGCTGATGGGACTCAAGGACAAAGCAAATCCCAGAATAAAAACATATGATCTATCAGAGCAGGTTTTTTTTGTTTTTAAAAAGAGTTAGATACTGAAGTGGTTTGTCACTGAAACAGAGTCATAGGGTCTGCTTTCATTCTATAAGACTCTTCGGGCAAACCAGTCCATGCCAAACATAATCCCAAACTAAACTAGCCCCACATGATTGCTTCTGGCTCATTCCTCCAACCTTTCTTATTCATGTACTTAACCAAATGTCTTTTAAATGTTTTAAGTGTGCCCACATCCACCACTTCCTGAGGAAGTTAATTCCACACATGAACCATCCTCTAAATAATTTGTCCCTCGTGTCTTTTTTAATTCTCTTCCCTCTCACCTTAAAAATATGCCACCTAGTCTTAAAGCCCTCCATCCTAGGGAAAAGATACCTACCATTAACCCTATCTGTACTCCTCATGATTTCATAAACCTCTATGGTCACCTCTCAACTTCCTATGCTCCATGTGGATGCAGACATTCTTAAAATAGAACACGTTTATTGCACAAAAGTGAAATAGTAATCTTGATGTAGAATACAGTTTAGGAAGATCTTAGCACAAACAGCAAAACAAAGTTTCAACCCCGTTTCTCCAACACTGTTACAGAGATTCATCCAGAAAGATAATGTCCTATCTCAACTCTAGGTTTCTACTCAATCTTGTCCTTCTAGATTTTTTCTTCTGTGGAATGTAGAGACAATTTTACAATTCCTTTCCATATCTGCAGGCCTGAGAGACTTTTGTAGTTCTGAGGATCTAAATTTGCTCAGCTCTCACAACTGGAAAACTACTATACAAACTCCTTAGGCTTACAGTTTCTCAGACAAGACACCTCCACTTTAGTAACAGAGATGAACACAGCAGGCCAAGCAGCATCAGAGGAGCAGGAAAGCTGACGTTTCGGGCCTAGACCCTCCATCAGAAATGGGGGAGGGGAAGGGAGTTCTGAAATAAATAGGGAGAGAGGGGGAGGCGGATAGATGATGGATTGGGGAGAAGATAGGTGGAGAAGACCTGTCTGTCTCCTCTCCATCTATCTTCTCCACTCCTCCCCCTCTCTCCCTATTTATTTCAGAACTCCCTTCCCCTCCCCCATTTCTGATGGAGGGTCTAGGCCCGAAACGTCAGCTTTCCTGCTCCTCTGATGCTGCTTGGCCAGCTGTGCTCATCCAGCTCTACATCTTGTTATCTCAGATACTCCAGCATCTGCAGTTCCTACTATCTCTCACCTCCACTGAAGTGACTGGTTTCTTGTTTGTTTTTAATCCAACAAGTTGATTCTTCTGAAGTCAAAACAAAACTAATGGCTTTGTTCTTGGGCTCTACAGAGGTTCGCCCAAGCTCATGACTGCAATCCCATTGTTTCTTATCAATAATGTCTACTCATCAAAATTTCAGAATGACTTTGACCTTTTGGGGGGAAAAAAAAACAAAATCCTTCTGCCTCTACTTTAAAATCTTGCATCATGTCAGCCTGCACCTGTACTAAAAATTACACTTGCAGTTACAATCAGTCAGGCTTACAATCTGGCTCACCTACACACAACCCACATAGATTCATATGCAGGGCTCTGGCTCTTCCTCCTCTTTCACTTTAAGTGTAGTAAGTAACTAATTCCTGCTGCATTCTCTACAGCACTAACATGGCCAGAGTCCACTTGCCAATCAACACTGCTTTCTCATGCAGCATAAGTTGCTCTTCCTTTGGAAATTTGATATTCTTAGATTTCTCAACATAGAAGAATCATATGACAAAGCTTCAACAGCATCTTTTTTTTTCAGCAATAAACAAGTACTCAACGCCAGTCATCCTGATGGCCACCTTTGTGTGTGGCTGCATCATGTTGTGCACAGACCCCAAGTAGTCAAAGTACTGAGTTCTCCCTGCCCCTGGTGTTGCAAAGGATAGGACTGGCTTCAGCGACGCAGAAGGCTCAGGGTAATTGGACCATTCCATAATCACTTGTCCTTCATGGGGAAATTTGCAAAGAAAAACACCTTAGCCACAGTCCATCAAGAAGTGGTCAGCACCTATCACCCTCAATAACCCTGCAGGAAAAGTAGAGGATAGATCCTGCTGGGTTGTTCTTTGATCAGACTGTCAAAGTCATTTGGCAGAATGACTCATCACCAGAACTTTCCAACAAACACCAAGGCATCGCTTCACTGGTGGTGAGAAGAGCACCACCTGTCAGATCCTTCCTGTACGCCAAGACACTGTGCCGCCACACACTACCCTCAAAACGGCTGCGAGGATGTAAAGACTGTCACACATCTTCTTCTAGTACGTACTTTTGCAAACGAAGTCGGGAGAGTGATGCAGCGGTTTTTGTCGAGGTACATTCCGAGCAGCTCCATGACGCAAGACTCTGTGCTCTATGGTCTGTTCCCCCGTCAACTCATTGAAAGACACTCTTTGGTCTGCTCAAAACTGGTTTGTCTTCCAGAGCAAGGAGTTGACCTTGACTGAGTGTTACAGACTGGCATATTCCAAGATCCAGGAATGTGCGCTATGGGATGCAGTAAAGCTTTGGACAACTGCCATCAAGGTGTAGTTGGAAAACACCTAAAGCCTTTCTGCTGAAATTAAATGAGGGGGTCCGTTCAGTTATTGAACTCTCCCAGTGCTTCAAATGTGTGTAAATATAGTCATATACAAGTAAGAAATGCCTTCGGATTGGTTTATTCTCTAGATGTAAAGACTATACCGAATCGAAACACTCTAGAGACTACGTATATAAAGTTTTTTTTATGAATAAAGTATATTTTTGAAATAAAGTAAAGCTGTAATAGACCCACATTTCGAAGGACAATAAGCAATTACCATCATAGTTAACTGACAATAATGCTCATAAAGCAAATTATCAAACCTTTTATTTCCTCTTTCTCTGACCCACTAAACAAAAATACACTCCTGTCCATTCTGGGCCTCCTCCAGTGTCACAATAACACCCGCAAACTGGAGAAGCAGCACCTCATATTCCGCCTCGGAAGCCTACAGCCCAATGGCCTAAACATGGATTTTACCAGTGTCAAAATCTTCCCGCCCCCAGCCTCATCCACACCTCCTTAACCCGACACAACCTGCCCATGTTCTCTCCCACCTCATTGACCAATCCCCACCATTCCCTACCTACATTCACCTATCACCATCCACCTACCTTTCCCAGCCCCATCCCTCATCTCTATTTATTTGAGCTCCGTTCCCCCTCCCCATTTCTGAAGAAGTGTCCCAACCTGAAACGTCAACTTTCCTACTCCTTTGATGCTGCCTAGCCTGCTGTGTTCCTCCAGGTCCACACTGTTATCCTCTGACTCCAGCATCTGCAGTTCTTGCTATCTCTACACTGAAAAATATTTTTTTTTTTCTGAACTAGTTCAAATGTAAGCACCAAAATTAGGCAACTTAACCACAGTTATCATTATTCAAAGTTGATACATCTGACTCATCATAATTGGACAGATAAGTAATGTAGATCTTGAAAGGTTGCCAAGAAAGCAAAATCTCTAGATTTTGGAGATTCTTTATTTAAACGACCAGGTTCTCGCTTTTTTCCTGGTGTAACTATTTGCATGAACACGGTCTACTTATTCGTTAATTAATGCATCTCTTTAGATAAAAAGATATTAGCAAGTAAAAAACATTGCATTTCAAAAAATGAAACAGAGACATTGCAGTTTGTGATGTTTAAATAAAATAAAAAGGATTCAAAATCGCTCAAACATATTTAAAGAAAGACACTTCTCTGGTGTCATAATTAGTCTAAAAAGGCCAGAGCTCGCAGTGTTAGAAGTCAGAATTAGATAGACTATAACAGTATTACAACCATAAGGCATATCTGTCTCATGGACAGAGAACTGAATTAATATACAAACTCTTCTAGCCTCTCCCTTTTGTTAAAAAAGGTACGATCAAGTTACAAACATACAATTGAGGAGCAGAAGAACCAATGCAGCCCTTTAAGCCTACTCCACCATTCAATAAAATCACGACTAACGTTTGCATTCCAAATTCAACACTCCCATCTATCCGCAACACCCATCAACTCTCTTGCCCAACAAGAATCTAACGTCATCTTGAAATATTCAACAGCCTTACATCTACCACCTGAGGCAGAAAGTTCAAAAGTCGTAGAACCCTCAAAACATTTTCCCTTCACCTGACCTCAACTACTTCACATTTTTCCTCACATACTCCATCTGCCAGGTTAAGTGAGCTTATGAAGACCTGTCTATATCAGACTCCTTGTTATACCATCTTTGCAACACCGCTGTGTCACCATTTAGCAACCATACCTTTAATCCTATCACCTGTCATTGATGTAAATTGTAGAAAATTGAGGGCCCAGCACAGACCCTTGCAAGTCTCAATTTTTCACATCCTGCCAATTTGAAGAAGAACGATTTATGCATACTATTGCCTACTAGCTAATCTTTTATCCATACAGCTACGTTACCTCCTATGCCATAAGCTCCTACTATGTGCAATAATCTTTGTTTTGTGATTTGAGGCCAAGATATTACAGTTCACTAGGTCCTGAAGTACAGGCAGACCCTAGATTGCAAACAAACAGAGTCCGCTCGCAAGTCGACTTGTAGGCATGCGGGTTACAGGGATGGGGTGGGTCTAGGTGGTTTGCTGTTTGAAGGGTCCGTGCAGACTCGATGGACCAAATGGCCTCTCTCTGCACTGTAAGTATTCTACATCCATCACTGACAGAATCAGGAGAATTTATAATGGGGAATAAAGTAATTGCAAAGAAGCTAAATGATTACTCAGTTGTCACGGAGGTAGATGCAAGAAATTTCCCAGAAGAAGAGATCCAAGTGGCTAGGGAGGTTGAGGAGTTGAAAGAAATTAGCATCAGTAAAATGGCTGTACTGAAGAAATTAATAGCACTGAAAGTTGATAAATCCCCAGGGACTGATATCCTACATCCCAGGATGTTGAAACTGGTAGATATATAGTCGATGAATTGACAATTATTTTCCAAAATTCTATAATTCCTGGAATGAATGCTGCAGATTGGAAAGTATCAAAATGTCACCGCACTATTTAAGTGCATGTCAGCCTTATCAAGGACACCTAGAATCCCTTGTAGATCTCCATTTTTCAACTTCCCATATTTTAAGAAATAATATACACATCTGTAGCTCCTACCAAAGTGGATAACCTCACACTTCCAAATATTTCACCTGCCCATTCACTACTTAAGTGAATGAGAGCAAATACAGAACTAGAGACCTATCAGTTTTAGATTAGTAGTAGGGAAAATGCTAGAGTCTATTATAAAGACCA